>NW_017096637.1:163455-192021 GCF_001412225.1 Nicrophorus vespilloides
TTTTATTCATTTTCTAAAATATTTTGTTCATATGTTAACAGATGTTTATGTAAAAAATGTTTTTGACATATATTTATTTTTTGCTTTCTTTCATTTACGTTTTACTAAATGACTCAAAAGTAAAAGGATATTAAAGAATAACGATTTTTGCGTAATTTGAATATTTTCATTTTATGCTTCGAAAAAGGAGTATGATTTTATTTAATTAATCGAAAACTAATAAATTTCCACATTTTGATAGCAAAAATAAAATCATTTTAGAAATCAATTTTCGTTATAATCGACCTAAGAATCGATTTTCTCTAAAAAGTCTTATAAAAATGGTCAATTATAACAAGAAAATGGATTTTTATTGTTAGAGGTATGAAAAGATTTGTATAAATATAATAATTTGTAAAAAAAAATCATAGAAAATTGTTGTTTACATCGGCAAATTACTGAATTAATTTTTACTTCATTTAAAGTAATAGTATAACTTATATATTAAGTTATTTCCCATTCAACTTATAGCCCGAGATGTTGGCAGGTTGTGAATGAACAATAAAAGCTAAAAAAAAAGTTATTTCTTTTAACTGGAATTTTTATGAGTTCAAACAAGCAAGTATTGTTTAGAAAATCGAAATCATTTATTGTTTGTCGTAAAAATGCGTTAACGGCAATCCAATTGACATGATTCCATATGCAAATCGGCTCCTTTTCGACGACTTCAAAGCTACATTATCAGCAGCGAAATTGAAAACGAGATCTTTCGAGTGGTGTCAGCTGTTGCGACTTTCGTTTGGTTCATAGCAGAAACAAATATGATTCGATCTTTCTCTCTTAACTGTTGTTATTCGTTCAACAATTTCCCATAGACGCGACAGATGATTAAGCTCTTTTAATTGAATGGAGTTTCACTTAATGGCCGCATTATATATCAATTTGATACACACACAAGCCGGAAGTTTTAGTGTGTAAACGGCCTACGCGTTCGCTGCAACATACCACAAGATTCAGTTAGATTTGCTTTCAAGATTTATAGATATAGAACATCACATCTAGCAGGATCCACAGAAGGATGATGTATGCTAGCATTACAGAAATTTGGACATTTACATTGACAGCTGACAACCAGCCCAAAATGAACTGGATTTATTCGAATACACAGAAATCCAGTTTTCGTTTGTTTCATTTCCATATTATTAGTTTTTTTTTACAGGTTCCACGACGGAGAAGTGGATTGACTGGATTTTGACCTAGAGACCACTTCTTGTCGCTCGAGGCTGTTTTAGAAGTTGCTTCACTGCCTTCTATAGTTACAAATTTTCTCAAATAAAAAAACTGTTTTCTAAATATATTCAATATCAAAAAACAAAAAAATAATATTACTTGAAGGACACTGCAGTATCATCAACAAAAAAAAACTAAATAATTTAAAATATTATAAAATTGAAGGATGCAATGAAAAAATCTATTTTTAAATATATATTCAATAAAACAGTACAGTCAACACATTTATTTTATTTCGTGCAATTCAAAATCGTGTTATTCAAATCTATATATAAAAATGGCCTCAAATGTCCACGATTTAGCTTAAAGAACAAAAGTAATACTGTTAAAAAACTTGAAAAGTATACTTCAAAGAAATCGTGCATTTGCAGTAATGTGTCATACTTAATGTCGTGTTATTATTGATCTTGTTATTCGAGAGTTCGTGTAACTAAAGTACTAAAGTAATTGAATAATGATTTGGTCTATAAAATACAATTACGAAGTTAAAAAACGAATCATCCACTGGAGGCTGTGGTCCACAAAAGTCGCAATTTTATATCAAATTCGTAAAAGGAACTATAAAGAAAAAACGTTAAATATATTTAATTATAAATTTAAAAAAATAATGCAATTAATTGAAAATAATTATCAGAGCTGTAAAGTTTTTGTTTAGCGGAAGATGACGATGCGTTCGATGAAGGTTTTTTATGTCTCTTCTCTTCGTTTGACATAGTTTACTAACGCGTGGATATCTCTTGACCTACAAAGTTTTATGCGTATTTGTTCCTACATCTTTTTTTATAGTATCTTTGAAGAGGCGTTTGAAAAGAAATGTGACCAAACTTCGTTAGTTTCACTTCACGAAATTATAATGCAATTAACATTCCGGGGAATAAATTGAATACTTCTGTTTTAAGTATCAAATATATTCAATAGTTTGTACATACATTAAGACACACATTTATTTGAATATCCAGGATAAAAAAAATTGTCAAAATTTAGTTAAGTGAAACTCTTAACGAAACTAAAATGCAATTAACATTCCGATGAAGAAAATTAATACTTCCGTTTTAAGTATCAAATATTTTCAATATTTTGTAGATGCAATAAGTATTATTTGAAAAATCTGATCAAACTTTAGAACGTAATTAACATTCCGTTGAAGAAAATTAGTACGGAAGTACATAATTTCAAATGTCTTATGTAGTTTGTACATATAAAGTATTATTATCATAAATTATTGCGACAATATTTGCTCTAAAAGTAGAATCAATAGGAATTTATTCGAAGGACAATATCCATGAAAGGATAGTCTAGATTTATTACATTTATTTGTTGCACAAATAATCCTAGTTATTAATTAAAGTTTATATTATTAAATAAGTCAATAAAGTATTTCCTAATGTTTTAATTATACTTATAAAGTAATTAATAAATATAAAATTAAATCATTCATTTTTGATATTTTTTGTTAATAAAATGATTAAGAAATTGTAATTATTATTCGATTCATTGTAAAAACTATAAAGTTTTATTTAAAAACTTATTAATTAATAAATATATAAAAATTTAAACAATAATTCATTTTATTTATTATAATAATTGAATTATTTGAATTAGCAGTTAGCAATAATATTTTTATATTACTAAAGTAAAGTTCTTTAAAACAAATAAAAATAATGTAAATATTGAAATATGTATATCTTTTTTAAAGAATAACACCCACGATCGAGGCGATTCCAAAAAAAAATGTAATGTTAATGTGCCCTTTGGCGCTCCGCAAAGCGGCTTAATATAAACATGAAATTTGAATTTCACATCGGACAGAACCGCGCCTGAAATGAAAATGCATTATTTATCCTGGCAAAGATTAAAATTTCACTTTTGCAATGGTTTTTAGGCATCGTACGTGGGATGAGCTTGTTGCATATCGTTACCTTTGCGTTACGTTACGTGAACGAAACGTAACACGGTAATTTCCTCGTTTCCAAAACGCCCACGAGTCCGTACCCACACGCTCGCAATGCCTCAATTTGCTGCCTTAATTACAATGCAGAGGTCCGATGTATTATTGTTCGAATGCAATTCTGGCTGCAGATCGCATACACCACGAATACACCATTTCGGGAATGCGTGATTGTGTCTCGAAGTCGGATAGCATCTGGCATTTATTACAAGGAGATTGGTTTCTGGTTAGAATATTGCAGCTTCACTTCTGCAGACGGATGATTGCTACAAGGGTGTGAATAATCAAGCAAGATTAATTGAGATGTTCTTGTTTGATTTTATATGTGTAATTTGGTCTATATCAAAATCACGAGTCTGTATTTTGATACAGTCGGGATTTTGATACAGTGGGGATTTTGATACAGTCGAGATTTTGATATAGTCGGGATTTCGATTGCCACCATGTTGTACCACATTTAGAAGCAATTACGGAAGTATTTTATACACAAGTACTAAAATTCTACTTCCGATTACCACAAATTTAAAAAATTCTTGTTTATATTTATCTTATGAAAATAACTTTGTTTGAATAAGATAAAGCTTAACAGATATTGAATTAGAATACTGACTGTTAAGAAATTACATATTTATTTACTTGGGAATGATAGGAATTCTTAGTTTATTTAGATACTAAATACTTAACGTGAATGTTAGAAATTGGAAAATATGAAACAAAGTTGACGTAATAAGTTTTGCTGAGAGAAAACAAAAACAATTTCTAACAATAAACATTTTTACGGTAGAAAATTGATGCTACGCCAAAAATATGTATGTAATTTTGTAATTATAGAGATTCGCATACATTTGTAAACCGCGTTATTCGTACTTGCAAATTACATTAAATTTTCACTTTTCCTTGACGTTTTATTTCTTTTTTCTTATAATCATTATTTCTTCTTAATTATAATCATTAAAATGTTATTTATAAATTATTAATAATAATTTATAATACACTTGTAAATAAAAGAAACTTATAATCTTCGCATTTTAGTTTATTTAAGTTTGAAATTGTCGACACAAGTAAATTTAGGTTATTACTTTATAATCTTGCAATTTCAACACAGTGAAAATTATCCATTTAATTATTACTAAATTTCATCAATCGACAAACTATGTTGTGTCGTAAATATCTTTTTATATAAAAATTTATACATGTTTTTAGCATCAGACCCAGAGTGGACAAATCTTATCAAAAGCAACGACGTAATTAGGAGAATGATAAAGAATTGCATTCCCGTGGGAAACGCTTAGTCGATGCATGTGAATCAAGTGCTACCAAATCACAACTCCCAGACCGTATTAACAATAGTTAACTTCGGAAGTAGATTATGTATTTAGTCTTAGTCGTATCGTTAAGAGAAAATCTACATATTATTATTTGATATAAACACTTGAACTTAGTTTAACGAATATTAATAATAAACCACAAATAAAACTCGTTGGATTGGTTTATTTAGAACCTTAAGACTACACATCAAATAACAGAAGACAACATTCCACATTGACCCGACTTCCATCCTTGGGACATAACAATATGAAATTACAGATTTCAAAGATTCAAGAGTTAATTCAAGAGTTAAGTTTGTGTTCAGTATTTCAATCAAGAATATTAAAATTTTGCTTCCTATTGAAATATTTTTATATTTTATCCGAAAAAACGTAATTATCAAAAAAAAATGTTAAATTCAATTTACTACATGTAATTTCATACATCTTAACATTATCTTGAATAAAACATCTTAAACTAACATTGATTCTGGAATATTACAACTCTAGCATTGAAATTGAAGTTAATCTTCATGATTTCAATAATCTTAAAATTTCTTTGTCTTCAGAAGATATTAGGCTGTAATGGTGGCTCCAAGTGTTGAAGGATTAGCTACAATAGATAATATCGAAGTTTATGTTCGTAATTACACAATCTAAAAATTGTACCCGGAAGAAACTTGTTTATTCATTATAATAATACTTACATTACTTAATTAATAAAATTCCAAATTATCTTAAACTATACTCGATTCCTTTTGGAATATTACAAATACAAATGTTAATATCATAGTTTATCAAAAACCTCTATATTAATTTTAACTTATTTGACTTAACTTCAAACACTTTAATATTAAATTATATTTACTATAATCTCTTTATTCATAAATCTTCGAATTACATTGAATGAAACAACAATCGTTGTAACTTTCTACTGGAATGCTACAGATACAGGTGTTAAATTGCCGAAGAACCAATAGCCTGCAAATGCCTCTGACTGCAATTCCAACAGCCGACGGCTATAGAAAGTGAAGAGAATTCGCGAAAATCGTGCGGCGAGTTTAACATTTCGCTTAGAAACCGCCGTTTTTTGTCCACTCCGGAGAAGAACGTCCAACACAACCAATTAAGATCATCAACAACAAAAATAAAACGTGCAATTCTTTTAGTTATTCGCCAATTTCCAGAAGTAAGCTGCAACTTGTTAACTTGTAATTAAAGTTTTAATTGGCATTAATTAATCCGCAGTGTCAGGGTTACCAGTAATGACATCATAATGCGAATTAGATGATGATGATAATCGGACGCACGTGGCTAAGTGTGTGAAAATCGGAGACTGCGAAGTCGATCTATAAATAGTTTTCGCAAACTTCCACTCTAGCGCTCGATAAATTAATTTCTCTCGAAAAGACGGAAACGCGGGAAAGTTATAATTGACTTTATAATTTAATTACAATACGCTTTCCTCCGCACAATTAAGATGGACAGGTATTTGGGAATTGAGCTTAATTAGTTTTATTCAATTATACTAATTATTGAAGGATTATTATTAACACTCTTCCGGTATTATTATTGCAATTATATAACTTTTATATGTGCAATTTATTGCAATTACAATTTTCTTATGTGATCAAGGATAAAATCATTTATTAAATACCCCGCTTTTTTTATATAATAATAAAACACGTAACAAATAATAATGTTTATGCATGAGACATTATCATTTATAAATAAAACTGGAAATGATCGAAAGAGAAGAAGGGAAACGATAATTATATCAAACCGTTATTCCATTTAACATTTACGTAATGATAACAACTATTTTATGTAAAATTTTTGAAAAGTATTTTTAATTGTAATAAAAAAATGTGCATTGTTCGCAGTTAATTGAAGTGGACTACAAATTAGTTGCTATTATATTTCCCATACTGAGCCCCTCGTGCCGAACATACATATTTTTATTAATATTTTATTATGCAAGCACACGCAAATTAAACCCGACAATTGGAAATTGTTACGTAAATCACGAACTTCGTTCACGCCGCGCTACGGACTCGGAATAACGTCGATGCACATAGCCCATACATGAAGTAATTAAATTTCCAGTAACACCATCATCAACTACGCATCGACAACAGCGTCAAAATTGACGCACGTTTACAACAACATAGTTATAATAATAATAAAAAAGAATTATTTAATTATATAAATAATGAACTTTAGTTTACAATTTACAAAAAAAATCAACAATACCTCGCATAGTCCGGATAATCGGTTCTACCAATAACCTGTTTGAAACACATAAAGAAGTTACTTGAGAAAAACAGTAAAATTTAAATTGGAAACTTTTTTAAAGTAAAACCGTTTAAAAGCGAAAACTTAAATAAACTACAGTGTAAAACAAGGAATAGGTTATTTTCAACAATTGTTTTTTGTTAAACCGTGTAAAATTGAAAACGTGTAAAGAAAGTACCGTTAATTTTTTTAATTTATTTATTTGTTGGTTAAACCGTGCAAAAGTGAAAACGTGTAAAGAAAGTACCGTGTAGAACGAGGGATAGGTTATTTTCAACATTTATTTTTAATGTATTTTTTTAAGCTTTTGCAAAATCGAAAACGTCTAAAGAAAGTACCGTGTTAAACGAGGGATGGGTTATTTTCAACATTTACTTTTAATTATTTTTTTAAACCGTGTAAAAGCGAAAACGTGTTAAACGAGGGATAAGTTATTTTCAACAATTATTTATTTTAGGTATTTTAGGAAATAGGTTATTTTCAACATATATTTTTTTGTTAAACCGTGTAAAAGCAAAAACATGTAAAATGAGGGTAGGCGTATTCTATTTTATTTTGTTGAGTGAAAATTTAGTTTCTTTTGAAATATTCAAACCGGACTATTTAAATCCGGACTATACAAAGTATTGTTGTACTCAATTTTTGTAAACTTTCGATTAAGCATTTTTCTTTTACTAAATAAATTAATGCATTAAATGGAATAATTTTTTGCTGATTTTGGAAATCGCAAGTAATTTAAAATTGTTGATATGACACATTGTTTTGAAAGTCGTTTTTTATATACATTCATAAGTGTTAATATAAAAGAAAAAAAATGATATAGGAATGTCTACTTAATAACCATATCTTATGCAAGAGCTTTGAATATTTACGTTTCTATCTGATAATAAATTAATAAATAAATAAAGATCATCTGCCTTGAATGAGCGAAGGAAAAGTTACAAGGTCTTCGTGGCAATCTTGAATTGAATAGTAACATCAGTGTTATATGAATAAATGGAAACATTCGCAGCGAATGTTTGAATAAAATATACTGTTTTGTTGTTATTTAAGCTGCTTTTACTCGATTTTATTGTTTTTTTTTTCTTCTTTCAATTCAATTCGATCCGCTACAATAATTGAACTTCTCGTTCGATTGATGCAATGCTCTGTCGCAATGATTGGAAGAGGTTCTCTTCTCTTCGTACGTAGAGCAGGTTTTCGTCCCTACCTACCTGTTCTTCTCGTACCTGCCGCAATCGGCGTGAGCAGAGAAGGCTTGACCCTCGAGGCTATCAACGAACCCATTACTCGGTCTCAGGAAGATCGATTCCGTCGGAGAACGCACGGAAAATCGTCAGTTTTCCCCAGCAACGATCCGAAACATCGAAGACTCTTTCGCAATTAGATAATTTCCTCGTCCCTTTGATGCAATCGTCTTCAGACATCGACCGTAAAGCATATTTTATACCCTCCGGTTTTATGTTAATGTCAACAGACTACCAATTCGAAAGCTTTTAGCGTTATTAACTAGAGGGTAGATAATCGCTCGATCACATCAATATTTGATGCAACTTTTTTATATCCATATTAATAAGCAAATCATAATTAACATATTTTTAAGAACGATCAATCAGTATTATTTGAAGCTTTAGTAAATGTATGCTAATTATAAAATATTGATTATAAAACATAATTACAATTTGTATTATGTATATGATCAATCTTGATTTAATCTTATTATAAAATTAAGAAGTAAATCTTCAATCAAAATATCATAAATAATTTATTATGATTTAATTTAAGATTAACTTAATGCTATTTATAAAACTTAATTCAATTGAAATGTTGAGATTATTAAAATAAAACTTGATTATAATTACTCCATTTTCTAAGTATCATAAATCAAGATTCAATATTATTTTAAGATTAATATCAAATTAGAGCTATTTCATAAATCAATTATCTCTTAAAGTGTAGATATTAAAAGAAAACTAATTAAAATTATAATTTCAATAACTATGATTTGATTATGTTCTAAGATTAAGATTATTGAAAGAAAACTTAATTACAACTAACTCTGGGTGTCGTCAATCAAAAATTCAATAATCTAATAATCAAATAAAATAAACAGTATTTTTTCAGTTAATTCAATCTAAGCCTAAAGATTTAGAAAGAAAATTGGATTAAAATGAACGCATTTTAGTTTACATTTTTTTCAAGAAGATTTCATTCCAATTAACCTTTCACATGATTCAATGTAATTATAAGAAAATAAATGAAAAGAACGCTATTTTTTGATAAAGACAATTTAAAACAAGAGTGGAAATATTGAAAAAAAAAACTTAAATAAACTTGAGTAAATGATATTGTTATAAACTGGAAATTTGTTTACAATAAACCTCTTTCTATATACTAAATCTTGAATCAATATTATTAATAGTTCATGATGAAATTATTGGATTTGTTCATAAATTAACATAGTACAGTGAAAATATTTTCAGAAAAATTGGTTATTATAAATTATCATTATTTGATTCAATGTTTATTATATAGACCATAGTTTTCATATTTCAATTGAAAACCTCTAGATATTGAAAGAAAACTTAAGTAAAAGTATTATTTTCTCTTCGTCGTGATCAATAGGAAACCATTGGTATTTCATATTTTCATAACAGCAGTTTCAATAGACATATATAATGCTGGGGAATTGTGAGAGTAATTTGCGCAAACACAGCATGCTGGGGCAGTCGGGCGAAGAGAAATCTGCGCTCTCTTGTGTTGCCGCTGCTGCTGTTGCAGTCTGGCCGAAGCACGTGAAATCCATTCTGGGTCAGGAAAAAGACTTCAACAACAAAAAAAGAAGAAGTGAAAATTAACTCTTTTCTCCTCTTTGCTCGACGAGCGCACGTTTCAGAAACAAAGCACTAATTGCAACCGCAATAAATATGGCAAACATTAATAATAATCACAAAAATAAAAATATGATAGAAATACAAGTAAACTACTTTCTATATCTACATCAAAAGTGCAATACGATAGTCCAATTCTATTCCAACTTTCTACATCAATATAAATATAAAATCAATGATTAAAGCTCTATAAAATAGTATTCACAATCTTCTTATAAAGAGATTTATACAGCAATACCTCACATAGTCCGGGTAAACAATATCCCGGAATGTTTGATACCGGACTAATCGGTAAATGAAATAAATTTAGAAATAAACCGCACAAAAAGAAACTTGATTGTATAATAAATCGGATTTTAGTGAATCCGTAATGATCTGAACCGGACTATACGAGTTATTGCTGTATTTGTTTTATATAAGTGGAAATTATGAGTTGATTAGATGCATTAAACTTTAATGATCGATTGTTAATATAATATTGCGATTAAGATGCGAACAACGTAATTGTTGGCTTGTAAACAAGCTTGGATTACCGCAAGAGTTGCACGAGAAGAAAACTTGTTTGAATGCATACAGAAAAGGATAAAAAAAAGAAGAGTTGACGACTGGTAACAATTAAATTAGCATCGGCATGCAAAGAGCGCAATCGTATTGGATGGTGCATTTTCTCCACAACGCGTCTCGAATCGTAAAATAATACCATAAGACAAAAGAGAAGAGATTTACGAACCGTAATTTCATTACTATTATCATCGATGTTTGCAGTGTGAATTCCTTGTACGAGACAGATAAATCTCGAACGACGTTTTCCGCATTCTCCGTTGCAGAAATCCGCAAGTTTTATTAACACTAAAATATGCTAAGATTGCCGTTTACCACTAACTCCATCATCACGTAATCAATTACGAAGAAAAACGACTGTAATGATCGCTTCTTATAATAATTCTAATGGGTGATGATGATCGATAACGTTTATATAATTTAAACGTTGTTTTACAATAATTCGTTACGTAATCTTTCTAAATTCTTACAAAACATTTTTCGAGGATAATTTGATATTTAATAGGAACCTTGATCGGCGACGCTGATTTTTCAAACGACGAGAAAAACGTTAATTACGACAACCTTTAAGATGTAAACAAAGTCGAGACTTAAGCACGTAATCATGTAATTAAAAAAAAAGTGTTGTTTCTGCTGTTGTTTCATTTAACTTCGAGTGTGTTGCTCTCAGATTTGTGCCAATTGGATTTACGTTATCTAAGCAGGTCAAACTTGCTCATTTTTTAAATTTAAATTTACTTATGTTAAATTATATTTAATATTTTCGAGCAACGTTTAAGTAAATTACTGTACTTTAAAATAAAACAATTTAAAGACAAAAATTGTTAGATTAAATTAAATTTTAAATTCTTACGTATGCATTTTATTCTTTCCCATCTTGCTAAGTGTACTTCGGAGATCCTTCGTTCGTATTGCTTATATTTTGAAATTCGTTGGTTTTCTTGATTCTGTCACGTGATTTAAATGGCACAGAGCGTAGAAGGGACGCGCACCTTCCAAAGAACACAACAGGTTATATAGTATTGAAGCTAATGTTCCGCGTTGTTTGACCACTAGCACCGACTACAACGATGTGAATGAGTGAAGGCCGAGTCGCGCTCTTCAATCCTGCAAACAGCAAAACGGGCTGCACCTGCTGCTACCAACCGAGCAACATTCAATTGGAGGGCATGCCCTCAGGACACTATGCGTGCGCAATTCGCGCTTAAGTCGTAAGCTTCAATTTGGTATAGAAGCGTTTCCAAACAAGCATTTTTTTAAGTTTATAATTAATTTATTAATATATAATTATAAAGTATAGACTTTAAACAACAACATTTTTCTATAGACACCAAAAAAGTAATTGATGTAGTATTAAAGTACTCTTAGGTGTAGTAATTATGTTAATTTAAAAAAAAATTATGTATTATTATATGAAATTACTAAAACTATTTGAAATAATCACAAGGCCAAAGTTTTATCTTTAATATACAAATGTGATTATCTAATTGGCATGTGTGATTAAGTAATTTATCAAAATCGCTAAATCTCGATCATTAATTAATATTACGTAGCGGCAATTATATCGAAATTTGAACAATAAACATTGGAATATAGATAAATTATTTCACAGTTTTTGTATTATTCATATTCGAGAAATTGATAAAAAAAATTAAATTATTTAGAAAATTTTAAAATTTATTAAATATCAATTAGAAATTTAACACATATAAAAATAGGCGTTTTAGAAAGACTATAGTCTTATATTTAATATGAATGTTTGATGATTTATTTAACATATGTGTTTATAAAGTAATTAAATAAAACGTTAAGACGTGCAAATTATCAAAAATTCCACATATCTCGGTTATTATTCAATATTACGTAACAGCAGTTATATCAAAAATTGAACAATAGAAGTTTTATTATTGTGTAATTACAGAATTACAGTTTTTGAATCATTTCGAGAAATCGCGACAAATATTAAAATTTTTGAAAAACTACTAAATTTTGAAAGTTTATTAAATGAGAAATATCTCGGTCATTAATTAACATTACGTAATAGCAGTTATATCGAAATTTTAACAATAAACATATCCATCTGATGTAATGAAATATAGATGAATTAATTCAGTTTTTGTATTATTCATGTTCGAGAAATTGATAAAAAAATAAAATTATTTAGAAAATTATCGAAAACAAATCATCAAAAACTCGCCATGTCTCGGCTATTAATCAATATTACGTAACAGCAGATATATGAAAAATTGAACAACAGAAATTTTATTGTTATGTAATCACATAATATATTACAGTTTTCGAATTAATTTTGAGAAATCAAGACAAATTTTAACTGTTGAAAAACTACTAAATATTGAAAATTTATTAAATGTAAACTAGAAATAACACAAAGATTAAAGTAGGCTCATTGGAAAGAACTTAGTTTTATCTTCAATATAAATATTTAACTATCAAATTCCCATTTGTAGTTGTTGACTAATTACATAAAACGTAAAATGGAACAATTTTCTTATTTCGTTTATTACGTAACATTAGTTATATGAAAATGTTTACTGATTTTAGCATTATTTTAGCATTATTTTTTAATGTTAAAATAATTGTCAATCGACTTTGATCTCACGACAAATTTCCATATTTTAGAAAAACAATTATGTAATAAAACTTCAAATTATATTTGATAAATTAGTCAAAGATAATTAAATTACTTATTCGAGAAAATCTAAATATAGAGCAATTAGACTACTTTTAAAAAGGACGTTGTTGTGATGGAAACCTTTCTACATTTTCTATTTTATTTGTATGTTTCATTTCTCTTCCCCTAATTGCGATGCGTTAATGTATTTTGTCTAAAGTTATTTGTGGCTTTTGGTATTTAGATTATGGTAAATAAATGCGTTTAAATAATCCCTGCTACATCCCACGGGATTTAACGAAATGGAAAATGTTCGCAATGGGATGCGAGAAATTTCTGCCGAGGGACTAATTTTACGCTAAATATTTACGCTCGCAAAATCTTCGCAGAGATTTGAGTTTCGTGTACATCATACTATATATGTATTTAGTTTATATACTTCTAGCCGTTAAATTATATTATATATATATATACATAAAATATTTAACTTGCAATTGTAATTGGAATTACAAAGTTTATTTTCATATTTATAATGTATTTTTTGTTTAAATTGAATATGTTGGGCCAGAATTTGGGTATATTTCCTTTGATTACTTAAAATCGTTTTTCCAACAATATTTGTTTTATTATTACAAGTAATATTCCTTATAAGAGAGTAAAGTATATTTACTATATAATAAATGATAACATAATAACAATTTCAACCTAATAAATCATATTAATTTTACTTTATAAATGTGATTTTCAGGATATTTCTGGTATAACACCTCACTCAATAAGTTCGTAAGATGACCAATAAAACAAAAACTTTTGGGCAATATTCGACTTTATTCATGAACATAGTCTCTTTCAAGAGTGACTCATTCATACCAACGATTCTCTAACATTTCGATACCTTTCTTGTAAAACGATTTATCTTTGGCCTCAAAATACGGCTTTCACCCTTTTACGACCGATTTGAATCTGGAGTGTAGTGGTGGATCCAGGTTTCATCCATTGTTACATACCCCACGAAAAAATCCTTTATTTCGCTTGAACAGCTAAAAATCATCAAATCGTTGTTGTTTTTGGTCCACTGTGAGCAAACACGGTACCCATTTCGAACAGAGCTTTCTCATGATCAAATGTTCATGCAAAATGGCGAAACACTGTCTTCTGATATCTTCAGGGTGTCAGCTATATCACGCAATATCAATTTACGACCGGCCAAAACCATTTTATGAACTTTTTTATGTTTTCTGCAACAATTGCCAAATTTGGGCGACCGAGATTTCACCATCACTTGTGTCTATACGGCCGCGTTTAATAGCAAACCACGTCTCTACCATTTGTCTCGACGGAGAAAAGTCCCCATAATATTTATCAAGCCATTGCTTTGCTTGAACGGTATTTTTTTCCATCAAAAAGTAATGTTTTATTAACACAAAATTCATATTTTTTTCCAATGTTTTGAATTAAAAAACTAGCGTCACTAAAACCACTGTAAGTTGTGCACTAAACATCAGATTGTCACGAAATTTTATCAAGTTGGTATTTCCTATAAATCATATGGATTTACAAAAAGCTATTGACCAAAGTCGTCCTGCCAGGAATTCTAATTTATTAAGCATTTCACAATGCTAAAAAAATTGAATATTTTTTATTGATTACTATGTCGATTTAGTTTAAATTTAGTAACTTATATATTTCCTAGTTAATTAGTATTTTTAATTTTTTTGTTATTAATTAATGGTTATAAACGTAAATTAAAGCGATAAACACAAATGATAATAAAATTAAATAAAAATTGAGATCCTTATGTATACAATATTCAATACGATATGTAATATAAGTTGCCTATATACACGTGAATGTCAATGCAAATTTGATATTTCAATAGAAATATCCATTAAAACTAATAAAATATATTTAAACATACAATTTTTATTGTAGACATACGTTCGAAATAAGGTGTATAATTACTAATCTTATATATAGAAATAAAAAAAATGTAAGTAAAAGAAATGATATAAGTCTTTCCGTCCCAAATATAAATATATAATGAATACTATTAATCAATGTTTCAGTATCAAAGGAAACTCATCTCCTTTCATCTGTGAATGGAAAAGAAAACATAATTAAAAATACTATTTTTATGCTGATAATATGATTGAAATAAAAACAATTATATTTATATATTAAGATCATAATGATTAATAATTTTCTATATCTTGATTAAAAATTTAATAATTTGTGATATAAAAAGTTATATAAGTATTATAATTAACAAATGTAATCTATATTTAAGCATCAATACATTTTGCATTTAATAACGTATTTGATTTGCAAATGGGAAACAAAACTTAATTAAACATATTTATTACGTCTGATAACAAAGCTTCGATAAAACGAAGTCCATAATTTTACATTTAATATAAAAAAAATATGTATTAAATTGAACATCAAAGAAATGAAGCAATCCAGGTGGTTTAACCAATTGGTCACTATAGATGAAGAGGATATTAGAAATAAATGACGAAAATGAAGACGAAATTGTAGAAAATCCAGTTGAAATAACTTTAAACAATTAAAGATCTAAAAAGTTGCTTATATGACATTAAAAACTTTTTTTAATGAAAATTAATCTGATTTAGGAAGAAGTATTATTAATTAAAAAAACTCAGCATTTAACCAGTAATTCCGTATAAGCAATGAAATAAGCACAAACAATCAACTTCATATTTTTAAATGTTACTTCACTAGTATTTCTACAGTATTTTTACCTCTGAAAACGAAGTTTGACTTAACAAAATAATTTTGTGGAACGCATGCTATTCGTTCTATCTACATGAAAAATTAAACAAAATATGGAAACATGTATAACAAAATATGGCCAGAAATTGTACTAGAAGAAGAAATCATCGAAATTACGATAACGAAGATGTAAAAAATGTATTGAATGCCGAAGATGATGGTTTTTCAGTGGAAAAATTGGAATAAAATGAAGACGAAATTATAGAAAATCCAGCTGAAATAACTGTTATCCACTGAAGACTTTCAAAGTTGCTTATATGACACTGAAAACTTTTATTTTTTAAAGAAGATGACTCTGATTTAGGAAAAAGTATTATTATATTAAGATAGTCAGTGTTAAATTCAATAATTCCGTATAGACAAAGAAAAAAGCATAAACAATCAACTTTTGACTCATATAGAAGTTATATCCCCATTCTTTCTCTACAGTATTTTTTACCTCTGAAAACGTAGTTTAGCTTTAAGCAATTTCGTGGAACGCATGCTGTTCGTTAATCTAGGTATATATTATGTTTATAATCATTATAGATCTGTTACATATAGATAAAAAATTAAAGTAATATTCGATATAAAAAAGAAATCAATATTTAATGAATAAATTGAATCAATATTACATGATCAAAGAAAACTTACTTCCTTCAATACGTCAGATCAAATTGGTGCGAATAGGAAAGATCCACTGCGAATTCAGTAAGTTAATCACGTTTAAGTGCAACCAGTAATTGGAAAAACAACGGCTTTCAACGCTGCGCAATTGATTTTAGCGCTAATGAATCGTGAAAACGTAATTTATGGGTTTTTGTAGGTACGTAGATTTCGTGGCGATTTCAGCGCGCACCACTGAAATAGATAAAAAAAACAAGAACGAATTCGTTGCGCGTCCTCCAATTAGCATATAAAAGAGCCATTAGCCTAATGCTTCTATTGGGCACATCCTATACGTGTTTCAGAAACCGCCCACGCGAAATTCCTCTCATCCGTCTGCCACGTTCATAATGTAAATGTGTACGGTTTTTGTTTCGTTCCTCCGCTTTGATTGATGATCATATCCATCCTGATTAATCGCATCGCCTCTTCGGAGCAATAACAATATTTTATTAATCCACATTCGCTTTATTTTTTTGTTTATTGGGGGACTTCGGATGAACAAGCGGATTAAATTATGAACGAATTGTGTGTTTTTCCGTAAAACGTTCGATGATCGATGGAAGACAAACTGGAATCGTTTTTTTTGTGTGTGTTTTGGCGTCGACCGAAGCTTGTGGTGGTTCTCACAAGTAGGTCGAAGGTGTTAATGCTAACCTATTAAGACCCGGCGCACCCACCATAAATTAAGGCTCGTAAATACTTTACTCACCGTAATTCCCGTATTTACGGCTGCTACTATTTTTGGGAGAAACTTATTACACCACATTCTCCAAATAACAGCAAATTATTTCAACTCAGATATTTCATAATAAACAAATTCTTATAAAATACCAAAATCATTCATAACATTCTGCACGCAATTCACAATTTTTCTTAAAACATCCATTAATTCAACAAAAAAAAACGCAAATTAGCTTTATGAAACTACTTTCGCTTTGGCAAATAAAAATTGCAGAACTTAGTACACACATTATTCTTCATAAAGCAACAAATATTTGTACCAATCTGTTTCGTAATAAAAAAATACTTTTAGATACCAAAAAAAAGTTGACAACATTAAAACCAGGGTCGTATTAACCCATTTTTGCTCAAACTCCAATAGAGAAAACAGCATTGATTTTATTTAAAAAAAAAACCTTCATTTATAAAGCACAAAAACTACTACTACTACTACTACTCTCAATGTTTGCATTTTTTTTTACAAATCGATATGTTTCTAGAGTGACAACGTAAGTGGAATTCTTTGTGGATAATTTCCAGTATTAACAAATTACTCCCAGGGAGTGAAGATTGACTGCCGTGTCTTATTTGATCTAAATAAATAATGCCGTACAATGTGCTTTGTAAACTCCAATTGAGTTATTTTTTTGGCCAGGTACAATAAGCGTTCATAGACTGATCATTTAAATCAACTCCTCCCATTTTCTTGTTATAATTTTTGAACTCACAACAAGTAAATCATTGTTTTTATCAAATTGAAAATCAAAAGTACTTTTCAGTTATTTTGATAATGCCTTTGTAACGGACATTCTCTCTAATGGTTGCTGTTGCCCTAAAGACATTTTCAGTTAGAGTTTTCATCAAGTGCAGAGTAAATATCTTACTTTTACGGTTATATAATATAATTTTACATATTTAAAAACAAATATATAACTACAAATTTAGCAAATTTTTACTAGGGTGCCGAAAATTCAATAAATACTGCTGTACCTGCTTGGGTACTGTGGGCAAAAATGGGTTAAGTAGAGGTGGGTTGCCAACATCGTTGCAACTTGACAAAAAATATATATATTCTTAAATTCTAATTTAAATATTTTGTCCCAAAATTCTCATGGGCCTTAAACAGTGTCTCTAATGGATAAAACGACTGTGATCATAACATTAAGTTACTTAATTAGCATTATTATTAATTAGTATTATTTAAATATTTTCACTTGAATAAGCAAAACTTTGCAGAATTTGTATCAACAGATTCTCCAAATAATATCAAATGTTTATCTAACAATTTCATATTAACTAAATAATTTAAGAAAATATCAAAAACACTCATAATTTCGAAATTATAACAGAATTAATTAACTTTATTAATGTCTACAAAAGAACATCAATAATCATCATCTTGACATCAGATGAGAATCCAGCAGTAGCATCTGAATAGATACAGGAATGGCTTAAAGTAAACAAAATGAAATCTGTGCATATCACATTCACACGAAAGAAAGAAACCGCTTAAGACTTAATGGACAAGATCTGGCCAAATCAATAAAAGTCAAATATCTAAGCATGCATCTTGACATAAGAATCATCGTGAAAGACCACATTCAGACTAAGAGGGAGCAATTACAAATAAAGTTTAGAATTGTGGGATACAGTCAGAAAATCAAACATACAAATTATACTGAGGTTCCAATCAAAATACTTAAAAAATATTATACGGGCTCCGTGGTTCGTCAAGAATAAACATATACAGGAAGATCTCCATATAGATATGATCGAGGATACAATACCAACATTTAGTAATAGATACCAAGATAGACTGGAGTCACATACCAATGTTCTGGTTATTGGGCTACTCGATAACAGTGAAACAATAGGCAGAAGCGTTGCAAACCACTAGATTTAGTATAGAGATTTATATAATTATTAATGTTCGATATCATCATAATGTTAAATATCCACCGGGAAAGTTTATCC
Organism: Nicrophorus vespilloides; assembly: GCF_001412225.1. Lineage (NCBI taxonomy): Eukaryota > Metazoa > Arthropoda > Insecta > Coleoptera > Silphidae > Nicrophorus > Nicrophorus vespilloides. The sequence continues at coordinate 182,494 of NW_017096637.1, forward strand.
ATTTAATGCGATGAAATTTACTTATTATTCACATTGAATAGATTGTAAATAAAGTTATTACGACATAAAAATATCATTAACTAAATACTTTCGCTATAATAAGCGGAATATCATATAAAGCATTCTCCAATTAACAGAAATGTTTACCTTTCTTTATAATAAAAAATAACTAAATTCTTTTAAATGTCAATATCATTCATAATATTGTCACAAATTTTCTTAATCTCTACTACTAAATATTCAAGAATAAACAAATATTAATTATCTATTTCAAAATAATGTTGAAAATTAATTTTCTTCAATCGTTGTATAAAAACATCAATTATCGACATCCAAACAATAATAATCGCTTGAACAAGCAATAAAAATGCGTACGAAATAAATTTTACTCGAGAGGATTTTAGAAGTGTTATACAAATATATTTTAATTAATCAGCGTCGACAGCATTGATTGACACTTTCGGTTAATTATTAATTGCACAGCTGCGCCGACATTCCATTATTCGAAATTAATTGCGACCGTTAAACCACTGAACATGTAAATATTGAACTGAAAAGTTTAATTAATTAATTAAATATATTTAATTCAATTTAATTGAATTCAATTTAAAATCAAACTGTGAATTAGTTTTGGTTGTATTTTTTTCTATAATAATCTAAATCAGAAATGTACATTTTTTTTTAACTTCCTACATTGGAAGAAGACAAGTTGTTTAGTGACATACATAGGGCAATTTTGAATAAATATAATTATTTGACAAGGATTTTATAAATCTGACATAGCTGAAGAACTTGTTACATTCAAAACTTCGTCGCTTATCAATGTTATAATTATATTTGTAGTATTTTTAATGGCATTTTTTGTCCCAATCTCCAAAAGTTTGTAAGTTTTGAATTTTTGTTGGGCCGCAATCATAGCTCTCCGAGTCGTATGGGTCTCGAGGACCTCGATTTGGACAAACTGAGTGACAATATTAGAACTTTAGATGAACAAAAATATAATAAAAAAAAGGAACTTCAACAACTTTCAAAATGTATTGATGTTATTGAGTATAATTATTAGTAAAAGTAAGATTTATATTTATAATTTAGGACAGATTATGTCTAATGTTTATGTACAATTTAAAAATTATATAATTTAATAAAAAAAATATTTTTATGTTATCGAAATAAGATTTATTTTGAGTTTTTTCTATATTTCTTTATGTAATGTTTAGGAGAAGATGTAGACTTCACGAAATATTAAAAAAATACTAAATCATTATTTATATAATTATATAATTTCTTGATTCAAAAGTAAAAATTAAATATATTTATTTCATTTGAAATCTTAAATAGTTTGAAAGGACGAGAAAAAGATATCATCTACAAATTTTTGAAATGAATTAATATTAAATATATTATAATAAAATATTAATAAAACATGAAACAATTAGAAAAAATAAAGATAAAAAATAGAATGTTAATATTATTAAGTACAAATATATTGACATAAATGAGTAAAGTTGACTTATTCTATGAAAATTTAATTGTATTATTATTTATTTACTAATTATATGTAATAAAATAATTAAGTTTTATATATAGTAAAACATTAAGTATATAGAAATTTTCGAATTTTTAAACGTATCTGTTTACTTAAACAAATTAACATTTTTTTGGGCAACTAATAGCCGAATGGTTAAGTCGCCCTACACACGATTCCGTGGGCGCCGGTTCGAATCCTGGTCAAGTCAGGCCCTTTGTGAGCCCTCTCGGTGCTTCGGTGCTTGCAGCAATAGGGCCATTGTTCATCATGAATGGACAGTCAAATGAAAGAGGTTTAGCATATGGACCTTCAGCCAAGTCGATGGACAATAATAGTGTTATGGATAGCAGCAGATACACAGACAAAGGGAATAGTGGAATCGCAGAACATCAATATAGTAAAGATAACCAACAAGACGGCAGCCAACCAACAGATTACTGAAGAATATAATGGTAAAAACTACCATTAGGAAGTTTACCAAAAAACAAATGTCTACCGCCATATACTATGACATAGTAATCATATCAATTAAGTAAAACATTTTATAGATATTCATATTCAGGGGGCAATAGTATTAAGAATAATTGTATATTATTAAATAATGAGATGACCTTTAAGAAATTATAAGTTTATCTAAGAATAATAAATACTTCTAGAAAAAAAAATCGACTTTTCACCTACATGTAATAGTATTTAGAAGCAAGTGTACAAGTATTATTTTTACCAATTAATATTAAGTATGAATGAGCGATTCAAGCGGTAACTTGGAATTGGTGTGCTGAGAAAATTGGATCGAGAATCGATGACTTTTGAGAAATACCACAGCTTAATAATTCCATCAAGCCGCGTCAAGCAAAAAAAAACATATCGCCTGAATTATATAAGCCGACCGGTGAGGCACGCAATAAGTTCTGTAATTAACCTGTTAGCAGGCAACATTTCCATTACCGGAATGCATATAATATTAACAAAAATCATCATGATTCTGTATTCCTTCTGTAAAGTTCTCTGCATGCAGCGCAGAAATACACATTTTCATATACACACGACCAGTTTTGCTTATTAACTTAATGCGAAACGTCTGAAGTTCGGATTTCGAATTGGCGGAGTTGAGAAGCGCAACGGTTGTGGATGATCATCATCATACCGACCGGCTTCGGGATCGCAGTTTTGGTATAATGCAAAACTAACATCCTCAGCAGAATATCCATTCCGGCTGCTTCTGCTGCTGCTATAATTAATATTTCCGTGCCGCGAAACGTGCCGGAGGATGCGAAATTTCCGGTCGACGACCCGCGGCGCCGGTCGTCGCGACGCCCTGCGCTCGATCTGCATTTTAACATGGTCGAAACAAATGCTCGTAATTATGCAAGTGTGTGAAGCGTAAAGACTCCGGAATCTATATACGCTGTTCATTTATACCTCTGTTCCTATGGAAACACGACGTAGGTGGAAAACGTCGAGCTGTTCCCCACTAATTACAACCCCGGCTTCTATAGGGCTTCATATAAATCAACGCGCACGCCCTCTTTCTTTCTCTCTCCCTCGTTTTTTTTAGTTTCATTATAATTTCGGATGAAGGAAAAACAGAACGTTGAAATTAGGATGACCCAAATAGGCAGCAACACGTTGTACGAAAGGTGTGGGCCCTGCAAACATACACCCAGTATTAATACCGCGTTCTGGCACACTTTTCATCCCCTCTAGTAAAAGAGGGTTTAGCCTTATTCCATCAAGTTACACTCGAATGAGAGTATCATTACACAAGTTTCAACCATTTTTAGGCCGAGATGAAATTCCTGTTATAAATCAACTCACGTGCCCTTTCTCTTTTTTTATTTCATTATAATTTCGGATGAAGGTAAAAAAACAGAACGTTGAAATTAGGATGACCCAAATAAGCAGCAACACGTTGTTTGACAGGTGTGGGCCCTGCAAACATCCACCCAATATTAATACCGCGTTCTGGCACACTTTTCATCCCCTCTAGTAAAAGAGGGTTTAGCCTTATTCCATCAAGCTACACTCGAATGAGAGTATCATTACACAATTTTCAACCATTTTTAGGCCGAGATGAAATTCCTGTTCCATAAAAAAAAACTAATATAACAGCAGTAGAACATTATCTTTCTTTCAGCAAAGTAGAGCACGCAATTTGCATATATTTTAAGTTATCTCGCCAATAAATTCTCTAGTTTATTTAATAAAATACTTCAAACAGTCGTTAAGAAAATCTGTTATTAAATTAACAAGAAAGAGATTATCCATATAATTTGAAAAGTTTACAAAGTTGTGAATTTTGTCTACTATAAAGTTAGCAATTTTTTTATTGAAAAACATCAATGTTCAAATAATGATTAAGAAATGTTGTTCTTAAATTTTGGAATATGTTATAATTGTAATTTAAAACTAAGAAATTTTGTTTGTAACATTAAAACAATTATTTAAATTAAATCGACGAGATTCAAACAATAATTTAAAAAAAATGTTTTTAAACCTAACAAGAAAATAATTTTCTTTTGTAAATTTTCTTTAATTAAGTTAACAATTGTTTTTATAATTAGTTAATTATATCTTTAATAAAGTTAGCAGATTGATTATATAAAGTGGACGTGTTTCAGACAATACTGAATAAATTTAACAAAAATAAAAATGTTAATATTATAGTTTGAAAGAAATTGCTAATTCGTGAATTTTATTTATAATAAATCGTAATAATCATAGTGACACTTTGTTATAAAAGTATTCAATAAATAATGTTTAATGATAATTTTAAAGATTTTGCAAACTATCAAATTTTATTGATAATAAAGTTAAGAAATTGTTTAAAAAGTTAAATGACTAAAAAGAAAATATTATTAAATCGCCTAATAAAAAAATATTATACATATGCTTTAAAAAAACATTTTACAATGTAGTTAATTTTATCTCGCTTTTAAAAATCGTTGTATTATTAAAGCTGGCGCTTTCGGAGAAGTTAAGTAAATTTGTTGGAGGATTGCACGATGCAGATTAAAACCTGTACAATGTGTGAGTATGTATGTGCATTTAGTCCATCTAGATTAGTGGGACTAAGTGTTTTATGGAAACGGTCCAGATTTCCAGCTCCGGAAATTAAATCTGCCATGTGCGTGCTTCAATTTACTGTAAACACCACATTTTTATTATGAAACAAATACATTTCAACACGTTTCAGCCAATTTTTTTTATTGACATTGAATTGATTTATAAACGTTTTATTTTAAAAGGATCACATGATGTAAACAAGTTATTTGTAGTTTATATTAGTAAGAACTTTAGAAAATTTAACATGATAAAACTTAATCAATTTAATCATTAGCAATAGAGACTAAATAAGTGTTTAAATTGGAATTAAATCAATTAAAAAGATGAATTGGAATAGGATTTCGATGGAAACGGAATTCGGACTATGAGGAAATATTTGTGTCTTTGAAATTAAATGTAAGTAGAAGTAATGTAGAAGAAAGGAACAAATTTGGTTTTAACAAATTTGGAATAAAGGAAATCATCATTTTTCAGGAATAGATTTTGAAATTTTAAGGGAAACCATAGCCAATGATTGAACGGATTTATATATTGAGCTTTTGGAGATACTAATGCTGAATTAAGTCGCCCTACCCACGTACTAGTGGGCACAGGTTCAAATCCTGGCCAAGCCAGGTTCTTTGTGAGGCCTCTAAGTGCTTGCAGCAATAGGGCCATCGTTCATCACAGATGGACAGTGAAATTAATAAAGTTTAGCATATGGACCTTCAGCCAAGTCGATGGACAATAACAGTGTTCAGGATAGCAGCAGATTCACAGTGAAACGAAATAGTGGAATAGTGGAAAAAAATATATTGAGCTTTTGGAATGGATAAATATGTCGCAGCTGCGGAAGGTCAAGGATCGGAAATGACGGAATCAAGTTTTTATTTTGAACTTGATATGCGAAGAGGAGGTTTAGTAAGATTTGGTATAAAGGTTAGGATCAAAGATATTGTGATCAGGATTAGAAAGGTCGGAGCATTAAAGGTTATACAAAAGTGGAACAAAGGGGAGCCTTGCAGGACACCCTGCAATCGAATAATTTTCATTGATTATTTAAAAAAAAAAATGAGCAAAACTGGTAAAAATAAATAGTTGAATTAATTATTTTTTTCTATCTAAAATCTGACTAAATTGTAGGACGGAAAGAAATATACATTCAAAACTGAAGTCATCATAATTATAAATAGATATTTACACAGTTTGCATAATACTTATTTCACTATCATTCCTCAACTTAAAATCTGCATAAATAGCAGGACAAAAAGAAATATCCCTCAAAAACTAAAACCAACGCACGTATAAATATGTCCTAGTATGCGGAAAACTAATATTAAGATCAAAATGAAATAAGAAATTCTAAAGTCATCATAAACATTTTACGATTTTTGTTGTTTTAGTTATCACCATTTTTTCTGCTTTTGACGTATTTAAAAAAAAAACACCATTGTTTTGGTAAATATTCTCGTTTTATGCTTGCCGTATCGTGTCGAGTCGAATTCCATCTGCATTCGCGCTTCACTGCGTATCTAATCTTTTTATTTATATAAAATTTCAATGTCATATGCAGAAATACAATCGAAATATTCAACATTGGAAAATATTTTCATAGAAGATATCAAATGTACAAAAAAATATCTAATGCAACGACGAAACTTATAAATTGATTAATTTAAACATCATTTCATACAATTTTTTATAAACCGGACTAATCGGGGATAAAAAAATACAAGTAAATAAATTGATTATTTGTTATATATATTTTGTCTGTTAATTATTTTATTTTCAGTAAGAATTTGAATTATATATAATAAATATTTTTATAAAATTTATCGAATAAAAATTTAAAAAAATACAATGATAATATTTATATACTAATAGCGCGAATCAAATTAATTAACTAATTAAAATTACATATTATATAGAATTACCATCAAAATTATCGTATATCGATGTCGTGATAATTAATAATGCCGCTAATGAAGCTCTCAAATTTGTAGTATTAAAGTCACATAAGCCAATTAAATTAATTGAATATATGTACATAAAACTGTACAAATCGGGGACTTTAAAAGCATATAAATATTAACTGCACAAAAGAAAAGGCTCGACTTGTGTACTTTTTTTTATAATTAATAACTAATTAGTTTATTTTAATATTTTCAAACCCGACCACAGTTAAATTAATGACTAATTAAGACCACACTAAGCAAAATATAGCTGAATATTAATTATAGGGCTAAACACAATCCAAAATTCCTGACAACTGCCATGTAGTGTTAAAGGTGACAGCTGTCATTTTGCGAGGAACTGGTGAAATACTCTTCGCAATTCGGTCCCTGTATAACTACAAACAAATTTGTCGAATCAAAAAAGGTTGAGAAACGCTGATATAAAGAATAGTCGACTCAAATAATAATGTATGGTATTTAGAAGAAGAAAACAGTATTTTTTTTGTATGTAACGCATCATTAAAAAAAGGAATTTCCGTAATAATTATTCTGAGATGTATCCAAGTGAAAAGCTATTGTTTACTGTAATAAATATTTCATTCATCTTCAATTAAATAATCTCTTATACTCAATTAAACGATGTTTTATATAAGACGCATTTACTAGACGCAATTTCTTATTTTTTTTTTCATTGCAGCTGTTATTGTAATATTCATTAGAAAAATCACATTTTTCTTTTGTTCTCATTAACAAATATGTGTGCAAAAAAGGCCTTTAAATATTTATCAATAACCTACATTCTTTAATACAATAGGTAATAATGTATGCACGTTATTCCAGTTATCTGTTTTCAGAATTATGTTTTCGTTGTAACCTTGTACATAGTTCAACTGCTCCTATGTGAATCTATTTTTAAAGCCCATGGAAAAGTGGAAAGGATTTTCTGTAGATTGTAAATTTTCTAATTTAAAAAAAAAAGAAGCAATATAATAAAATGAATAATTTACGGCGACATCTCGGAAGGAAAATCGCGTAGAAAGTGTTCGGAAATAATTGCATAATGAAAGTAATTGTAAACACTCACGTTTCGGCTTCTTGCTCTACCGAGTTGTTGGCGACGGTGACGACAGTCGGAGGCGGTGGAAGATCATCCATAGGGATGGTATCCTCAGGAGGCGTAGGCGGTGTCTTGTCGAATTCGGCGATTGGCGCCAATTCGGGCATCGGAGAAACGGAATTGCTTTCCATGATGATGTTGTTAAGAAGTCCTTGGGTTAATCAATTCGCGCACTGTTCGAATGTCTCGAAGGGTTTTTTTTCTGCGGAGTTCAGTGATGAGTTTGTTAAGGATCTGGAGGACCTAGTGGGACACGCAGGAAGAGAGCTCGAGGAAGTTGTACGCTGTTGGAACGCGCATGGCTCCACGGAACGAACTGAACCGACGACGATGCGCTGGAAAGCAAAACAAAACGTGTGTGTGTATAGTAGAATCACATAGAAAGAGCGAGAGGGAGAGAGAACAAAATGAACTAAAAGTAAAAGTGTGAGAGATACAGTAGTTACCTACCATGGTTTGATAATTAGACAATCGCATGGGGAAAGGATTTTATGGGAAATGTCCCGAAAATAATGGAAAGGATTTCTAAGTAATAAAATCCATAATTCACATGACACATGGCATTTTTATAATATTAATTACACAGAATTGGACTGATTTTAAAAAATTATCGAAATATTTTTTTATAAATAATAATTACAAATTCAGTTAACGAACATAATCCGTTCAAATTCGTTACCCGAATTGTTCGTTAATCGATAATAGATTTAGAAGCGACTTAAGTTTAATATCACTACTAGTGCTAATTCCCAATAGTAACGACAATCAGTCTGTAAATTGTTTGTTATCTGAATATGTGTTTGTTTTTAGAACATATTTCTTTAATTTACGTACACTTAACCCAGATTTTAAATTTAACACTTTAAAATTTTAAACTTACAAAAATCTTGAAATTTTAATTTTCAACATTCAGCAATCTCATGTTTTAAATAATCTGTGTTTTAAATAATCTTCTATATTCAATTTCATATTAGGTTGTAGTCATATAAATATGCAAGTCCTCATAAATCTATAAATAACGTAATTACAATAACAAAACCTCGCATAGTGTGGGTAATTGTTCCGCCAATATCCCAATTTATTAAGAGATTTTCAAAAACCGGACTATTGTGAATCAACAAAAACAATATTAATAGGTTCATATCAAATACAGGTATCCACCGACTTACGAACTCACGGACTTACGAACAAAATTCTAAAAACTCTAACTTGTTACTATATATCTCCTATATAGTAATAAAAAAAATTAACTGTCCAAACAAAAATTGATAATTTCTTTAATAAAATATAATATTTTTGGAAGATGTACTATCTTTTTTGTTGCATTTGTTTTTTTTGTCGTTTTTTATTAAATAATTGTGATGTCTACATTGAAAAGTATTTGTAAGTATTTTATATATTTTTTAAATTTATGCAGTCAGTATAACGGAATTTAACATATATAAAAGTAAAAACCATGCTAAAGTGTGGTAAGATAAGTATATTTTGATTTTTTTAATTCCCCCGACTTACGAATAAATTCGACTTACGAATAACGCTTTAGAACTGAACTAGTTTGTACACACTCAAAGATGTAAGAGACTACCTTTTCTTATATAATTTAATCGTTAATGTTACTTTATAATAAATAAGATTTTCTCTACCAAAAATGTAGAACAAACATATATAAATGCAATCAAACAAATTGAAAGAAAAGTTTGCAAATTGATTTGTTGCAAAGGGTTAAAAAAAAATTTAAATTTTATATGAAACGTTCTTTATTATTATCAACATTAGATAAACTTTTAGAATTTCTATGATAATTGATATCTAAATCCATGAAATTATAAAAATATTAGACAATTTAATTTATTTTTTTTTTTTATACTTATGAAAAGTTATTA
>NW_017096637.1:192026-234824 GCF_001412225.1 Nicrophorus vespilloides
TTCTACAGTTACCAAAGTGACATACAAATAAAGTAGGACAACCCTATAAATAAATATACATTCAAACAAACAAAAATAAATTATCATGTCATATCTATAACAATAATTTGTTGATAACTTCGGGCATTTGCATGTGTGACTATACTAACCATACAACTGTATAAACGAGTAGAAAAGTAGCGCATTTTCACGTCCAATTTATTGAACGCTCGAGCACACAAACACACAGTGATCAATTATTCTTACATGAACCACTTTCCCTTGTAAAATAATAAAAAGATTCTGAATTATGGAAACTTATTTTTTTCTATTTCAGTTAACAAATTACCTTTTTCTTTTATATATTATTTATTCACACAAAAATATTTATCACCAATATTTGTAATGAAAAATTTTTGACGATTAAATCTATAGTGGATTTTCATGTTCAGTTTTTCTTTTGTTTGAAATTTTACAAAAAAAAATTAAACATTTTAATAATAATTTATGACGTGTACTATTCATTTTAAACTTACGTTCTTTCATAATTTATTAATTATGAAAGAACGTAAGTTTTAGTATTTTTGTTACTTAACAAATCAATCGCATCACACATATATATTGGCGGACCTCGCATAGTCCGAGTAGTAGGATTATGCGAGGTACTAGGACTGATCGTTACCGTACTATTGATCTATAATCAATAAGGTAAAATGACAAAGCCCTTTAGACAGTTGTCATATATTTTAGCTTATGTGGACAATATACAATTTTATTCAATTTTTTTTTTCATTAAAATTTTATTTTTATCAAACAATTTTGTTAGTAACGTTTCTCAACATAAGGGTCACGTAAAAAAGAAATGGGCGCAAAATGACAGCTGTCACTTCATGTCAAAGCAAGTAATGCTCTTAGAAATTGGGTCTCAACAACAATAACAAATATATTGAGCTACGAGGCGGAAAAGTTAAGAAACGCTTTTGTAGAGTATTACGACACTTGTAAGTAAGGCTTTATGTAACAATGTGAAACATTACTTCCTCGCAACATGTCATTTTTAGTGTACGTTTTATTATGAACGAAGGGATGAGAGATTTTCATGTCATATTGGCATTATGTATTTTTTTTTCAATAAACTTTTTTAATAAAAAAAAATACAAATATATCTTAAGGGTTACGTACACATTTTAATAGATAGCAAGTGACAGCTGTGACCTTGTGTCAAAGGGATGAAACACTTTTAGAAATTGGGTACAACAACAAACAAATATATTGAGTTACGAGGCGAAAAGGTTGAGAAACACTGTTATAGAGTATTACGACAGTTGCAAGTAAGGCTTTATGTAACAATATGAAACATGAAATTACTTAATGTACGTGTGATAATGAACGAAGAGAAGAGAGATTTACATGTGATATAGTATTATGTCTGTTTTTTTTTTAATAAACTTTTTTTAGTAAAAAAAAAATTAAGGGTCACGTACACATTTGAATGGCTAGCAAATGACAGCTGTCACCATGTGTCAAAGGGATGAAATTCTCTTAGTTCAACAACAATGTCAAATATATTGGGTCGCGAGGCGAAAAGGTTAAAAAAAAACGCTGTTATAGAGTATTTCGACAATTGCAAATACTTGTTAAATTGCTTAACGAGTAACATGTGGTGAGCAACGGGCTTTATGTAACAATATGAAACATGACTTTATTTCCTCGCAACGTGTCATTTACAATGTACGAGTGATAATGAGCGAAGGGATGAGAGCAGTTACGAGTTGCTGGGTCATCGACCTACCGAAGCCCACGCAACATTAAGCAATTCACCAAATCAGAATACGTAACTGTGCTCCGCTACGCATGCAAGTTGCAAATTGGTTCCGCCGAAAAGAGAGGTCCCTCGGCTATGCGAATTGTCGATTTGAATTCCATTTTCGTTCGGGGTTTTCCTGCTTTCCCCGTTCCAAGCGAAAACGGTCGAAAGGGCGTGGTCCCGAGGCCCGGGAAAAACGCGTCCCACAGGATAACACTTAGCCAGGAGGCACAGATACAGGAAACGACCGAGCGAAAAAAAAAGCGAACCCGGAGTTGCAGGAACGAGAATCCTGCGAGAGTCTTTATATTATTCAAGAGGATTTCTTTTTTTGTTCTCTTCTTTCGGAACAAAACCGCTCTTCAAAGGGGTTGGGGGATACTTGTACCTACGGAATCCACAGTATTTTATGTAGAGAATGTGTCTAATTGTAATCGATTTTAGCATTAGCCGAAGGGATTAACATGCGATGAAATGTTTTCGAGTTGAAAAGCAAACCCCTCGAAATACCCAAAAAGCACTATCGCAACTTCAATTAATCCCCCCCGATTAATTTCACTTACAACAACGGTTTCCCCCCACAACAAATAAACAAACAAAGCCAATCCTAAATTGCTTATGATCCTTAATGCAATTATGCCAATACCTCAAATAGTTCGGATTCATTATTTGTTTGAAAACAAATTTTAATGGATTTGACGATTACCCGGACTATGCGAGGTATTTTTGTAGGCTAGCACTTTGTTTGTTGTGCAAAAAATTACATAGGTAAACATTGTTACATAACAAAACTTTAAGTTGTAGATAACAACTAAAACAGTATATGTTTCCTTTATAAACCCTGATACTGTTTGAATCAGATTTGATGGTCTTCTCTCCACGTTTTGTTGATTACGTCCTAAGAACGTCCTCTACGTTTCCTGATTGTAATCTCAGCCAAGTTACACAAGCTTTTGATATGAGAGGGATCCAGAACAAAGCGGAAACATCTTGTCTGCTGCTTTAATAAAGCCCATTAGTAAACATCTAAAATTACTCGCGGATTCTGCAGAAGCGGAACTCTTAACTCTCCAGAGTTTTCGCTCAAATACATTTCCAGTCCCTCACATATTCATTTACCCATTCTCATCCATAACACTCACAAAAAAAAAGCCTCCGGTTTTACTATTCAAATTGCTCAAAGTATTTATGCTTATTATCATAAACAATGATTGCATTTGATTAGATTGACAGTGTAGTGTGTAGAGGCAAGGAGCGGTGGGACTAATGTTTGAAGACAAATTTGAATACGAAATTGGCGATACCCAGAGGAAGTTACGCAACGGGCAATTTGTGAAGATGTAGTCTCTAAATTGTCGGTGATAGGATAATAAAAAGGAAAATAAACGGATATCCCACCGCTGCTATTAATTATAATATCCGTCCAGGGTATTTCAGGGCTCCGACGCTCTCTGCATATCCCGCAATCAAATGAACGCATTTCCATTTGCATCGAACCTTTCGGTATATAAAAAATAATCGGTTTTAAGAATCGTTTTAGTTTTTCAATTACTTTATCAAATTTGATACTTCGGATTTAAATGATATAATATGTAAATATTTATGTAATATATTATACGTTAACATTTTGACTTGAAACCGCATTATCTAAAAAATATTAACAAAATTCGAAGAAAAAATTTACTTTTATTATTTGATAATATAATAACTATAAAATCGAATTCAATTCAGTAAACTTTATATTATTATGAATAAAATAATCACCTTTTCTGCAATGTTCAATAGTTTATACATACTAAAAAAAAACTTTTTGTAAAATGTTAAATTGTTTTTTTGTAAAAATTAGATGAAAGAATAAAGATTAATTATTTGCGCAAGTGAAAATATTAGGACTAGGTTTTATAAATCAATATATATTCAATATATACTATTTAAGAAAAAATCATAAAATAAATATGTGTAAGTTTCAATTGTAATAATTTTGTATATAGTTTTATATTTTTGTTATTATTTGATAATAGTTTTGTACTTCTAAAATATAAACATGAAATACGTCAAAAAAAAATGTAAAATAAGTATAATTTTTTCTAGTATTTAAATTATATTATTTATTTTGTGTAAATTGTAAGAAAAATTTTAGATTTGTTATTTGTAGATCACAAAACGATAAAATTTAGTTCAATTCAGTAAGTTTTATAGTGAGCATTTCAAGTTTTAAATGCATAACTTAGTAAATGTGTTTGTAAAATAAGTATAAATATTATTAGTGTTTGGTGAAAATTGAAAAACCGATTTAAACCTTTTTTTAAATCATACTTTATTAAAAAAATTATACAATTTTCAGTTATAATTTTGTATGTAGTTTTATATTTTTGTTCTTATTTTGTAATAGTTTTGTATTTCTAAAATACGTAATACGTGAAAATTGTGAAATAAGTATATCTAATATTTAAATTATATTATTTTTTTGTCGAAATTTATTTTGTATTAATTTTAAGAAATTTTTTAGATTTGTTATTTGTAGATCACAAAACGATAAAAGTTAGTTCAAGTAAGTTTTATAGTGAGCATTTCAAGGTTATTGTTTTTGCTTATTATATGTATACATTTACCGACTATGTACTTTTACCGTAACATATACATTTTGCTATAATTAAAATTTAAAGTTTGTAAAAAATAGTATAAAGTATTTTTATAATAATTGAGAAACCGGTAAATATTATTTTAGTGTTTAAAACCTTATTTGTAAGTAATCAAGTAGGTTTTTGGTATAAATCTTAGTACTATCCAACAGATGAATGCAACAGCTACAAAACGTATACAACTAAATCATCGATTATTGCAATTGCAACCATCTGATCTATTTTCGGAAGTAACAGGTTCATTGACCGAACCTACAAACCCCTTTGTCCACGAACCGCGTATTTATGGGGATAACTTTCAAGAAAAGAATAAGAAAAAGTCCGAAACGAAACGGGAGGAGATCAAATAACAGATGGTCTTTGCGCTTACCGAAATCGATAAAACAACTGGACGTGCTTTTTTATGAACATTTCACTTTGCACAATAATGATTAAGAGTTTGTTTATATATTATTTTCTTCTTTACTTGCGTTTCTTGAGTAGATTAGAGGCCTATGAGAAACGCGGAACAATGAGTTTCTCGTGAATATTATTTTCGTAAATAGTCGAGGCAATGAAAATAAATACCAAAGGTTGCGACGCGTAAACATCGAAGAAGATGTTTGTTTACGACCGCGATTAATTCGGCTTCATCTAGATCCACAACCAGATGTTAATTCACTTATATCCATGTGATTTAATACGCCTAGTCTTAGACCGCAGCAATTACGCGTAATTACTAGAACATTGATTCAGTAGTTTAAGCAAAATATAAATTAAATTACAAATTTGAGAAATCTTAAACAAAATTTATAAAAATGAAGAAATTACAAAATCATAACTCTTGATTATAATTTAAATTCATCTTACTCTAATATTAATTATATTATTTACATGTAAAAATTTCGATATTTTTTTGTAATTTTATTATTGAAAAAAAAACTTACTTTTGTTTATCTAATAAGAAACAGCATGACTTTCAGAAGAAGCAATTTGCATTTTGACTTTCCTTCGTGTTTTAAGCATTACACAATTATTAGCATTTAACAGAAACCGGTTTTAATTTAATAATTATAATAAATTATAATAATACAAATTTTTATCATGTAACAATTAATTTTCACTTACATTATTATTACGTTTGCTTTCCGCCAATATTCGAGATAGTTTGCATCAGGAAAAAATAGACGATTTTAAAAGCGCACAAGAAGAAACATGAAAACCGCACAAGAAAACCGATCAATAAAAATTATATACTATTTTATTAGAATATATTTTTATTTTCCTCTTATAGTGATCGAAGCGGGATTATGCGAGGTATTGCTGTTACTTGAAAAGATCTAAACTGTTTGTAAAAATAAGCATGAATACATTATATAAAGTTGTAAAGAAATTTCAATGAAAATGATTAAACTTTAAAGACTATTTTTTTACAGCTACGCAAATTGTGTGAACTTGTTTCTAATGCGATTACCGAACATTCTAACTCGATTAAGATACGAAGGAAGAATTGAATTCGCCCACCAGAAATGCAATTTCCTTTCCCCAAACTCGCTTAGCATACGAAATTAAATCGAGTTATTCCAAATAAAAACTGTTGAATATTAAAGTACATAACGCAGAAATATACGTATTGAAGAAAATGTTTATTTCTTGCAATCATCTACAAAAACTATTATTTGATAAATATATTGCATGTTTCTTGGTGAATCTACATTGAATTGAAATGGATGGATTTTCGCTCTAGTTATTTTTATTTATTTATCTTATATCGAGTTGTACGATTCGCCATAAACGACGACGATATTATGCGGAGATTTCGAGCAAAGCCAATTTCACATACTTTCTCACGCATTTGAATAGTGGAAAAGAAAATTGCGCTCGGTATAGAAAATAAGTGAGAGAGAGAAAAAAATCTAGTGCAGCATTCAATATTCGATTTTCCGCGATTTCTCGCTGCTCGGAAAAAGGAGATTGCCTGGAACGTCCTCGGTGATCAAAACATATCTACAAGTAATATTATTATTATCACTTTTTCAATAACAACTTTCATTAATTCAACCGGTGTAAAAGTTCGGAAAAGGTTTCTACTTTATAAAGTATATAAAGTTACCAAAAGTATATCAGAAGTAACTAACATAAAAAAATATATGGTAAGTATTATTAATATTCCAAGAAAGTTCATGACCCTTTATGTGACGGAGTTATGCAATAAATTTATTTATTATTCTGTTATAATTCAAATATTTTCTTAATATAACTAAGTTTGGTAAAAATAAATTGAATAAAATTGAATCACATAATTATGTCTATAAAGTATTGTTAAGAAGTGAAGAAGTTTGAAAATATATTGTTCTTACTTTCTGTGTTTTGGTGTCTTGAGGAAATCCCACACTTTGCACCAGGTATCAGGAAGAGAACGAAAAACGGTAACTTAACACATCCATACAATCGTCCTTATTCGTGTTATCCTTTCTTCTTTCTGGCTGCTGATGCGGTTGCTCCCGGTGACTGCTCGAAGGCGTAGCAGCGGCAGGATTTGCTTATGCCTAGGCGCGCGTGTGCGTGCGTCCGTGTGAGTGCGTATGTGCGTGTCCGTGTGAGAGTGCATGTGTTGTGAGAGTGTGTGTGTGTTTCGTCGAGGTCTTCTCTTCCTCCCCGAACAACTCTGGAGCAGAGGTTGGTCCACGCATCCGCAGACCGCTCCGACGTAGCCATGACAACCCAGTCGTTACTCCGTTACCGGAACAATTGTTATGGGATCCTGATGTCGGAGTTATTTGATCCGTTGAAGACCCCATTCGCGAGTTGCGTTGATAAATGATGACGCTGCTGCTGCTGCTGCTCCCATTGCAATCATTACACCTTATTACGTTTATTGCGCTCATCTCCAAACAGGATACTAGCCTTGCTCGAACCCAGAACTCACCGATCCCAGAACCGAACGACCTTTGGGCAAGAGAAAAGGGCCTTAACGAATATAGGGCGCGGCCTTACCTAAACCTACACCTCAAAAACCACTTAATTCTGTTTTTATTGTAAATCTTAATTTTCTACATACTTAATGTTTTCTACATAACAAATTGCAGTGGAGTCCTTCTTACGCAATAATAAAATTTAAAATATATGTATATTATATGTTATTGTTTAGTTTGTATGTAACAGCGCAACGTTAAATTTCGATAATTTTCAGAATCTTTTGAAATCGAAATATCGATACTTGATTTTTTTCTTGTTGAATTATGTAATTGTCCTGCGTGGTTATCCTTAAAGTAAATTAAACGTGAATCAACAATTTTGCAAATCAACGAATGACAGCATGACAGTATTCAATAATAAAAGTATCTTGAGAGGTTGTCGACCAATTCAAGATTTACGCAATTGTAAAATTATCAAAAAAGGGCTCATTCGAAAAGTGTTGGTCTCCATAGAATTACGTAATTATCCTGCGTATAACCTGAAATAAAATAAAACGTGAAGATGCAACAACACTTTTGATCTCATAGCAGACGAATGGATGACAGCAGAAATCTGTCAATGGACTCATTGAAAAGGAGACATTTTCAGCTTTAATTTTAGTATTCGATCATCTAAGTTATCGATAAATTAAAAAAAATAGAAAAACTGAAAATATTGAAAATAAAACAATAAAAAATGCAAAAAAAAAACGTAACTTTCGAGAAATTCATAAAAAAAACAAAGAAAACTGATCGCAACGTAAACTTCCTCGCATAACGTAAGCTTCCCCGCATCTGATTATGCAATAAATTAAGTCAGAAGTTCATATTTTTTTTAAATAATTAAGGTAAATTGTTTTTTTTTATCAAACGCAGTAATTTCTCAAAATGTCAATAAATTTTAAGCACTTTTCAAATCTAAATATCTATAATAGAAGCTTTTTTATGGTGCCCAATCCTGCGTGGTTATCCTGAAATTAATGACAACATAATAGTCCTTTTCAGTAATAACACATTTGACAGCTGATAACGAATGGGTGGCAGATCAAAACTCTCAATGGGCGCGCGCTGAAAAAGTGAGACTTTTTGCTTTCATTTTAGTATAAGATGTAATTAGCTCTATCGGTTCTCGAGTAATTCATCAAAAAATCGTCCTTCGTTAAATTACGTAACTTTTGTCAAAGAAATTCCACAAATTTTCAGAACCTTTCAAGAAATATTAATGAAAGGAAGCAGTTTTTTTTATTCATAATTTGTGTTCTATTATTAAATTAGTTTACGTAATTATTTTGAAATTAAATTAAACTTGAATACTGTGCATTTTATACTTCGATATTTAACAAAAAAAAAACAATAAATTAATAACGTAAACTAATTGTATGGAATCAATTGAATGTCATAAAGCATAAATTATATTGCGTATGCGGAATTCGTACAGATTCAAACAGTAAGAAGCGGAAGAGATGGTTGACAGGAAAGAGAAAAACTTGCAGAAGGCAGAACAAAACGATACAGAACGCGAAAGAAAACAGAAAAGACAACCTGTAAAATGTCATTTGTTTTAGTAACGAGTTCTTGTATGCGTTCGAGCGTATCCCAAGCAGCAGTTCCTGGTAGTTTAAATTATGTTCTATTCATAAGTCCTTTGCGGCGATCTCACGTTACCTTTTTTTTTCCTTATCCTTCATTTTTTTTTGTCTTGCGATAATTTTTAACACTCCTTACACGGAACGCGCTCACGTTTATTATTATTTTTGTCTACAAATTACCTACATTGTTAGCAAGTCCAGAAAGCAGTTTCGGAGAAAATGATAGTTCTAGCGTTTTTCTTTGCAACGACTGTAATCTGAACAGAATTGTTGAATTTTTAAGTTGTAATGATAAAACTAAAATGTATAAAGACGAACTACTTCCATAATTTCATATTTCATTAAAAGCAATGTAAATAAAAAGAGTTTAATGCCAATACTAAGAAAAAATGACAGTAATGTTAAAAAAGGCTGTATGGTTTTGTTAACATTTGCTAAAATGTTGTACTTTTCTTAAGGTCTACTTCCATAATTTTGCGATTGACAGCGGCAATGCAACGTATACCCAAGTGGTAAAAATCCGGACAGCTCGGTTCTAAATATTCCGAAACAACTGACGTTGCTCGTAAAATGAGAACTCCTTTACATCAGATTGATGCATGTTACTGCCGACTCACGAAATACGAGCAGTTTCCAGCAAGTATGCATAAACGAGTATTTGTGTGCTCGTAAATTGCAAATGCTCAAATGATAAAGAGCAAGTTACGCAATCTAACTATTGATGAACTTATAAGATGCTGTTATGTTTGCGTTACAAAAAAAATATACTAGCCTATAACTTAGATCAGGGTTTTCCAAACTATGTTCCGTGGAACACTGGTATTCATAATGATTTTCGGAGAATGACTTTTGGGAGATAAGGAGATTCACAACACCCAATTTGAGTAGATAAAGTCTTTTTTGAACGGATTGTGTTCATTAATCGATCACGATCAATCTTGGATATACAGTCTTCTATTTATACATGTTTGGTGTATATTTGGTTGAATATGGAGTGGTAACAAAGTTTTTTGAAGCTTAAGAAAAAATGTTTGAGCGGAGTGTCAAATTCCAAAATTTGCAGCCCTCTTGCGGTGCCGTTTGATGTGGCCATCTCTCTGCATCGTAGCACGATATGGCCCTGTTTATAATTACCAAACAATGGAGCTTTAATAGAAAAAAATCATAGTGTTTCATGTCGCGCATCTTAAAACATACTCTTACATTTATACTTATTTCTAGTATATTTGGTTGCATAACAAATCACAAATAAATTACAATATTAGTCTTCTGCCAGATTTTTGGTATTTACCTTTCCTTTATAAATACCCTATTGTGTCCAACCACTAAGAGTGCATACCATTGAGAGCATTGAAACATATCATTCATAAACAGATTCCTACGAGAGCAATGCCTGATAAGAAAATTCCTTCATATTTTGAATTCGGAACCAAAATGCAGAATAGGCAGATTACGCAAAGGAGCAGTGGCCTGAAGCGGAGTTTCTTATCATAACCCTGTCTTTCTCCTCAAACTCTCAGCTCTAGTTACATAGTTAATTTTATACGTAGAATAAGTATTTCTAATTAGTCTTAGTAATAACGTTAAAGACGCACCGAACCATAAGACGCAACCAAAATTTGAGTCCATTTTTCTAAGTGCGAACGAAATGTTTTCTTGTCTTTAGCAGTTTTAATTGTTCCTCTTGTTTTCTTCACTCTCAAACCAGTTTCTCTGTTGGTGATAAACCAAAATGTCTTTCTGCTGCTCAGTTTCCATAATTGATCACATTTAGTTTATACCTCATGATATAAGAAAGTACTTTTTGTTTTACGCTCATTTTTTCTAATTTTAGAATAACAATTTTAAAGTTTTATAAAAGTAATTCAAAAGAATCGTACAAAAGCGTCATGCCACTTTCAGTGGCGAGCCATATTTTTCGGACTATAAGACGTACCTCAAATTTAGAGACGATTTATTGAAAAAAATATTTTAATTTTAACTTGATACGCATAACACTATAAGAGTCCATTTTTTCTATGTAAAAAGGTGCGTCTTATAGTCCGAAAAATAGGTAGTTCTTTATTAAAAGCTTGCTTGTAAAATAAACTATAAATTGTGAAAGAAAATTAAGGATTTCAAATTCAAGTATATTTGGTGGAAAACAAGACTCAAATTGAAACCAAAATTATAGTTTTCTAGTTTTCTAGTTTTAGTTTTAGTTTTAGCTAATTAGAATTTTTATCATATTAGATGTTTAAAGGGGCTTTTAATTCCGCATTTTTTCTATATCAAATTTGCTTTGAATCAATCATAAAATATTAAATTATTGTTATTTTTAAAATTGTGATTATGACGTTTGTATTGTTTAACTGTTAGAAGACATAGACATAGTAAGACTTATTACTATGTTTGCCTTCATATAATCTGGAAACTTCTTTACATATGAATTGTATTCTTCTATAGTTATGAATTCTATAGTAAGGAATTATTTTAGGAGTAGGATTTTTAGAGTTGATGAGAAATAAAAATATATAAAAATGATGCTTCGTCAATCTACATAGATACATTAAACTATTCTAATATTTCATTAGACATATCAGTACATGGATTATTATATTGTATAATAGATATTCTCTTTCTTTTCATATACACATATATATAGCACTTTTTTTTCAACATCTTTTACATTAATTTGACAAAATAGAGTTTATATATTTCATTCATAGCGTATTTGTTCTATGGGTATCTTCGTCTTCTTTAAATATACTCTCTTATTTTCTCTTGGGTTCTTTCGTATATTATAGATTTATATATATATCTCTCTTTAACGTAACCGAAATCTCTTCATATAATCAACGAAAAAAATAAATAAACATTATAAACTATGTCAGTAACGAATTATAATAATTTACTCATACATCTTTTAAATATTTGTTTGTTTGTTATTAGATTGTATAAGTAAATGAAGCAACTTGTACGTAATTCAGTCGATATCTTTATGTTCCTGTGTTCGGTTTTACTATAGTTCTATTTTTTTTTGTTATGATATTTCATGTTTCCCTTCCTAAAACACGGATACTTTTCCTGGTGCTTCCGATTTTGGGAGGCTGGATTCCAAAGTCGCAAGCACCGCCGAAGAACCATAATAGAAGTAAAAACAAAATATATTAAGCGTATATAGAGTAGGCTCCAGTGGATGCGATCCACGATCATAAGAAGAACAACAACATAAAATTTGTAAACAATACAAACAGACAACAACAACAAACAACGGAACATAATGCACGGTAACAGATTCACGAACCAAAATCTGCAAGTAATTAGAGAAGTCAAAAAATATAGATACGTGTTAATACATTCATACACAAAATATATAGATATATCGCATTACATTTATGTCGGTTTACCATATCAACGTATCGATTTAATCTCCTTTAATACTATTAATACTATATATTCTTTAACATTGATATAATTATATGTATATATATTTATGTATTTTTTTTTAAATATATTTATCTTTGTTTCGGATTAAAATATTTCTCTGGGTTTTACTGATCTGATCGTATATTTATATATTTTTTTATAGATTTTACTTAGTATCCCGAAAGCTAAGGTACAAGCCGTCTACGATAGATCTCAAAGATATGATGCATGATATTGAAAGTGGTGGAAACGAAAGTCAGGTCAACTAAATATTTTTTTATCTTAATATGCGTTTCTCGGCTTCCGCATCAGGGCTGGACTGATGAGGAAGTCTATTAATGTGTCAGTTTTTACTTTTCTTTGGTTTCTTGTGTTGGCTGCGGCGGTAGAGCCTTTAGAATAGCGTGGACTTCTTCGGCTACGGCGGTCAAAACGAACTCAAACTGCTGCTTGGTTGCGACCATGCGAGACCTCTGATCCCTCAGATGTTCGAGCGTAGCTGCTATATCAATCTCCTTGGCTCCTTTGGCCATCCTGCTTAGAACCATATCGATGAGACAATAAGTTCCGGTTCTTCCTGCTCCATCGCTGCAGTGGACGACAATCGGGCAGGAGCGACCGCGGTACGATTTGTTCACTTTCCTGCGGAATTCCAAAAGAGCTTTCGTTGATGCCGGTACACCGGTTTCTGGCCAGGACAAGAAATGGAACTGGGTCACAGTGCGGGTCTCTCCTGTGCGGACGTTCTTCAAATAGAATGATCTGACCAAGTAGTCATCGCACCAGATGTGCTCGCTGACCAAGTGGACTTCGTAGATGTGGTAGACCTCAGATCCTTCCTCTGGCCAGTATCTATGGCACATAGCCGTTCCTCCTTCAGTTAGACGGGTCAACATGACGATGACAACTGCTCCTTGTTCCCATATCAATTGCCAAAAGTCCGGTGCGGTCTGTGGAAGCGGTCCTTGTGCTGCTATATAAGCGGGATTCCTGGGATCGTGATCGGTGATACTCGAAGCGTTGATAAAATCAGATCCAGTGAGATTGGTCAGATCGTTCAAAACCACCCTTGCATGGTCGTAAGGCATCACCTCCATGTATCTGTTCTTCTCTACGTTCTCCTTCTTCAAAGCAACGGATGATTCACACGGTTCGGCCACGTAAGCGCAAAGCGCGACCCACTCCTGCTCCAATCGATCCTTATTCTTGAGATGATCCTCCATGTAGCTCAAAACCATATGACCAGTGGATATATCCATGTTATGCAATGCCGGTTCTTCGCTCCACGAAGACGTGCTCGATCTACTCGAAGGACTCTGCTCGGACTCCCGAGATAATGAAGTGATCCTTCCGTGCACAGTTTCCGCCGGTGTCGTCCCTTTAGTGGACATCCTCGCCCTACATAAATCCTGGTAATCTTTGCTGGCCTCGCTATCCGGCCTCGCCAACGAATTTAGTTTCTCCTTAGAATTGACGTGCTTGCGAATAATCAACAGCAAGATGGAAGCGATAATCAACGCAATCAGAATTCCGCACACAGTGAAGATGATTATGTAAAACTCGTTACCAACTTCCTTATGAGAAACAACCACAGAAGGCTCCTTCGTCTAGAAAAAAATAATAATCCAATAATAATCCAATTCAATCTGTCCCTTCATCGATCGTAAGACCAAACCTTGTCTCCCACGCCCGTCGCAACGATCTCGACACCTGTCGCCGCCTTCAATTGATCTTTAATATCCCCTGCAACAAGAAAATTTAAATAGTTAAACTACTTTAAATGATCAAATAGATAATAAACATACATATTTTAGTCGCTACATCAGTTGCGTTCAAGTTCATTGGATTCGGATTAACTTTAAAAGTAACTTCGTTGCGATCCACCCTTAAAATCGAGAAAAAAATAATTAAATTTAATTCGTTTTGTTGATTGTTTATTTAATTATATAATTAAATGAATCCCAATTACGGTTTGTTTACCTGCCGTGAGATAAGACATTCCAATTAAGATTGAGTAGAGAAGAGATGTTTCGAATGACGGCATCCCCCTGCCTCCAGCTTCGCAATCTGCGAAAACAATCAATAGTGATTTCTATTCCGAGTTTGAAAAATGGGATTTTCCACTCACGTATCCTTGATGGCCACGTAAACGTAATCGGTGTCGACGTCGTAGATTTCGTGCATGCGGTTCGGATGAGCGCCTCGTGGTTCTTTCTTCATCATGGATGGAAGAAAGATGTCTTTCATTTGAGTATCGAAAGGCGGACCGGGTTTCTTCACGTCCAACCTCTCCGGCCTCTTGAATCCCAGATCGTACTCCTGCAGGAGCTCATCTAAATTGTTCTTGAGAACACTCCTCGGGTCGCTTTTCATATCTTTAAAGAAGTCGTTAGAAGCTGATCGATAGTTGCTGATGGGTTCTTTGGTACCTTTAGACGATGGTAAATATACCATACCGCCTTCGGTGAAAATGCCGCCACCATTCACCGTTTCGATGGGTCGATTCATCTGCTTGAGCTCGCGGAAGATTTCCTGTCGCGGCTGCAAGTTCTTCAACTCCCTGAAAACCTCCTCGTTGTGCGCACCGCTTCCGTACTCCTCTGCCTCCTCGTCCTCATCAAAGTAAACACGCGATTCCGGTATTTCAGACTCCCAACCTTCAGATGCCATAACATCATCCGGATAGTCTTCGATGCGACCCCATGAACCCAAATCTTGCTGCTCGTTAACTTTTCTTCGGGGCTCCCAGGTGGTCCGGAAGTTTTCTGGCGAATTGTAGATGATGCGTTCCGGATAGTTGGTTTCAGGCTTCATCCTGCCGTACAGCAAAGCCAAGATTTCCTCGTAATTCTCAGGGCTCAGTGGAGCCCTTTGCAGGTAATCATTCAGCGCGTAAACGTCGTTCGAAGTGATTCGATTTTCGGATACCAGCTTGTCCAAGATTTCAGGATTCTCGTACGGTGACGGCGGTGGAGGTGGAGGAGGAGATCTGCGACGCATCTGCGGGATCCAAGTGCGCTTGACGATGTAATCGGCATAAGGATCCGGCATGTCATCCACTAGGGATCAAATCAATTCGATTATGTTATGCGTCATTGAAAATCCACTTACGTACTCGAAGCAGAAACAATTACTTACGATCGATCGCATTGGAAGGAAGGATTATCTTCCTGGCTATGGCGCGGTCGTCTTCTACGGGTGGATAGTACACTTCGTCGGCAAAGTCGCTGCGGGGGTCGTCTGCGCTGGGGGTGAACTTGACGATGGCCACATCCCTTGGATCGATGTGCACCTCGCCTTCCAAAGCCTTCAAAGCTCCCTCCAGATCCTGGTCCGACAGATGAGAGCAGGCGTTCACATCCTGCGATAGACTATCAACAACAACAACAAAAAACAAACCAATTACCATGAATAAAATATACGGTTAACGTTAGAAAACCCACTCGTTTTTGTACGCGAACAGCATACCCTGGAGACGGCATTGTGTATAGGAGTGGCTCCATCGATAACCCAAGGCGAAAAGACGTTTAAGCTCGTGGCTCAAATCATGCAAAGCTTCTTTATCCAAATCAAACCTAAAACAAAACATTTATTAAATTAATATGTAGTTCAAAATAAATAATTTAAAAATAATGTTAATCCACACTCAGATATCTAACAATAAGTGATCATCTTGTCTTCAGAAATAAACCAAAGTTCCAATACGTATTATATTGATAATACTCATAAAAATAGTCATTGTCATTGAAGAAAACATTTCCTTGAATAATACTCTTAACAATAGCAGCAATCTATCATATTTTTCTCATTAAAATTGAACAAGCGTAATGCGGACAGGACTCATTATTAATTTATAAATTAATTTGTAACTTGCGTCCGACAATGTTGGCTCAGCTTAGTCTGCAAATAATAAGCTCTAACAATAATAAACATAGGGCAGTAAGCTTACTGCGAAGTCGAAGAATTTAATTGGAATTGAAGGGAGAGCAGTGGGAGTGAACGGAAAAGAGTGAAGTGGAGAGAACAAATATAGCGCGCGCTTTCAGTTTAATTAAAATTCGCAATTGCGCGTAATGAAAGTTTTAATTGAGAGACTTACTAGAAAGAAAAAAAATAAAACGCATATTTAAACAAATAATAATAACATAACAAAAAATCAACGGCGCGCGATGCACACACATCGCATTTAACTTTTCGAAATTAAAAGTTAGTTGCCTGAATGGAGCGCAATTTGTAAAGTGGAAACTGCTAAGCAAATTCATTGTTGTAAAATAAATTAAATACCTTTAATTTCGTAGACACGTTTAATTGCATTTCATGTCAGCTTGTTAACTTAGCGTAATTAGAATGAGTTTTTGATGTTTGTTTGTGTTTTTTTTAGTAGGTTGGGAATTGGTGCTACTTGATGTTTTAAGCAATTTGGCTTAAATTTAAAACCTGTATTCCAGTCCAAAAAAAAAACGAATAATAGCCAAATGGTTAAAGGCAATTCCGTGGGCGCCGGTTCGAATCTTGGTCAAGCTAGGCCCTTTGTGAGCCCTCTCGGTGCTTGAAGCAATAGTCCCATATCGTTCATCATGAATGGACAGTCAAATGAAATAGTTTCAGCATATGGACCTTCAGCCAAGTCGATGGACAATGACAGTGTTAAGAATAGCATCAGATACACAGACAAAGGGAATAGTGGTATCGCAGAGCATTAGTATATTACTGAAGTTAACCTACAAGACTGCAGCTATCCAACAAATTTCAGAAGAATATAATGGTAAAAAAACTTCCATTGGGAAGTTTACCAAAAAACAAATGTCATTGTAGTATATATATAAAAATATATAAACATAAAAATTAACAAATTCAAATTGTTATTATAATTATTACAATAAATGTTTTATTAAATGATTTTCCCAATCGCAATAAATCAAAATGTAACAATAAAAACATCATTATAAATTAAGTTTAAGTGTGCCGTGGGATAAGAAAAGGTTGAAAAACACTGGTATAATATAGAGAAAATGTGTTATGATAATGAATATACATATTTTAAAAACTTCTGAATAGTTATGTATGAATAAAAATAGTATAATTAACATTTAGTAATAGTTATCAGAATACATTGTATTTATTGTATGACGATTATTATTAATTTCATTTATTAAAGATTAATAGAAAGAAAAACCTTAGGATTTATGTATTTCTTGAATAAATCTGGCCAATAAATTTGTATTATTTTAGAAAAAAAATAGTTTGTGAGAATGAAAAAATATTATGGTAACCGTTTTTATAATCAATTGTGAACTCACCTGAAGAAGTCATCTTCATCTGGTTGTCCTGTGGTTTGAAGGCACCTGCCGAACGCAAAATCTGTGGAAAACACGTAAACATTCATTCATTTCCACGCTGATTGATGGACGGCGTTTCATTCGTTTTCCGCCCGTTGATTTATTGAAACGGGCGGAATAATGAAAACGCGGATGAGTAATGGAAAGGCAACAAACAACGAACAAGAAGAATATGACAACATAAAAAATATTATTACCATCGAAACAAAACTCGACGTCCTCCAGGCAAAGTCGATCGCTGAACAAACACCCTGCAAAACGAAAATCATCAATCTTTGTGTATAATTCCATGCATATTTCATATTTTCTATTTAAAAACTCTTCAAATTTCCCTACGTCTGCCAGCGTTTGGTCATTTCTTTTTCAATTTTTTTTTGTACGCTGTGTGCTGCTTGTTGCTGCTTTATGTACGAATGATGGATTCGTTGCTATGTAATGTTGCTCTGACGTCAAACGGTGGGAGTGTGTAGGAGTCGTGGGATCCCTTTTAAAATCAATAGCACGACCGAACTGCTTTTGCCCGACTAGCAAGAAGCCCACGCTAATTAAGCTCGAACCTAGGACTCTCGAGAACCGAAAAATTACTCAATTAATCGCAATTTCCACCTCTGCTTGTATTACGCCGTTT
This sequence comes from Nicrophorus vespilloides, assembly GCF_001412225.1. Taxonomy (NCBI): domain Eukaryota; kingdom Metazoa; phylum Arthropoda; class Insecta; order Coleoptera; family Silphidae; genus Nicrophorus; species Nicrophorus vespilloides. The sequence continues at coordinate 210,355 of NW_017096637.1, forward strand.
GCATTAAACCTTTAAACTACTTAATTTAAACGAACGGATTATTCAGTACTTTGCATCCTGAATCATCTTTCAAAAGTAATTACAGGTAATTAGAGGTAAATATTCGGTTGATGCATTAACGAAAATTACGTTTTTAGAAACATCTTTTGATGTTGAAGTTAACCATCATTTATATTATGTAACTCAGGTTCCCAAACTTTGTCGGTTTGCGGCGCACTTAATATATCCCTAAGTAAAAACATTAACGAATTTTATGTTAATATCAGAATTTTTGTTCTTGGCACAGCACAGTTTGGGAACCTGATGTAAATTATATTTCCTATCTTGCAATTACAAAAAAGTAAATATCTTTTGATGTTGCAGCAGTAATAACGATCAAAGCACGTTACGTTTTTTTTTTATTATTGTTATCTCGTGTTATTAAATATGTTTGTGCTGCGATTTCCTCCCATATCTAACGCACGTTAATACAAATATTACGGATATTACGCTCATGTTTTTTGTTGGACGTCCGCCCTTATCAATTGTAATAGCCGCTATCATCGATCAACATCGATATAACGACTGTACTTTCATGTGTGTGTTTTTTTTTGTGTATTTATTTATATTTTGGTGATGTCGATTCGCATTTTTATTTTCGCCATCTGCAAAATCGATGGTCGGACGGTCGGATCCCAGGCCAACCGACACCAGACTCGGACGGAACGTGTTTTGAATAATCAAACGTGATCTCCATTCGAACCAATACTCTGCACGTATTTTCAGAAGAAAAAAACTCTTATATAAAACCTGAAAGCCAAATCCGGGCGAAGGAAACTTCGATGGGAGAAATTTTATTAGAATCTGACAAAAGATAAGACTTTATATACATAACATTTCCTAGCTTATTTTTACGAGTATTTTTCGAACTGAAATCTTGAAATTTCCAGAATGGACCATGAAATAAGCAAATTTATTTTCTAAATATTTATTGCAGTTATCTTATTTCCAGTTATCAAATGAATTGCATACACCAATTGAAAATCATGTACTTTTCAATCATAATTCACTTGCATGAGTTTTCATTACATCATTCAAACAACTAAAGAATTATTCTTAAAGCTTCTTATTTCTATGGAATAAATTAATCACTCTATTTTCAAGCTAAATTTAACTATTATTCCTAATGTCATTTTACATTTTCCTAATTTTGAAGCTCCTTGTTCTTATTTATTTGAATTTGAAATAGAAATGCCGAAATTAAAAATGTATTAGTTGTTTACGTTAGAAATAAAATTGTTAAAATATTTCTGTATAAATAATACCAAAAACAATCCAAAATGTTTCTTCATCTTTTATTATTCATCAAGGAGCTCAAAGTCTGTACTAAATAAGAACTTTTTATTTATTTCAAGATCAATTCGAATGTTGAGTTTGTAAGTTAATACACGAGTTCTTAGTTTATTTTTGATTAAATTTTAAACTGTAATTTGAAGCTGAAATCATTGTTTTATCAGTTATTTATGTTACAAATAAAATTGTTATATTATTTCTGTAAAAATAATAGCAAAAAATACAAACCATGTTTCATATATTGTCCTATTAACATTTAGCAAGAAACTCAAACTTTATAGTAAACACGTTATACATTTACTGAGTATATAAAAATTTCTCTATTTCCAATTTTGTCGTCAATTATGAAAATATTTCAATATATTTAAATTATTCGGACATTTTAATATGATTGTTTTAATTAATATTGCAAGTATATGTTAATTAAATTGGTACAAAAAAATTGTTTTTGTGTAGCCTCAAGAAATTTATTAATAAACTTCTTTATCAATTGCTAATATAACCAAGAGTTTAGAGCAGCGTTGCCCAACCCAAGCAATTTGGAACGAAGAATTAATTCAAAATATTTTATTATATTATAGTAAATATTTGATACTTGTTTTTTTTTATATTGTTTGATATATTTTTCATATCAACTAGTACATTAAAATATAGAAAGCTAAAAACTTCAATTAGAGCGCATGCATGGTTGTCTATTTTTCTACCACAACAAAATTATTATTCTAATTATTTTATTTAAATGATGTGATATGTAGGTGACAGTGTTTGAACAATATAGAAAAAATAGCTTTTTATGATTACTGCCCTATTTCTCCACACTGTTGGTACTTTCGACGACAATTCATTAATTTTCATATTGTTGTTTTATTATTTTGGTGGACATTGAACTTTGGCTCTTTCAAACTGTTACTATAATTTTATAACGAAAACTTTAAAAAGGTAGAATTTTATAATAGTTATTACTTATCTATTATCTTCTGAAGACCGAAAGAGGCTAAAGCCCATTCTCTCATGTTAAACCAATGTATGTATCTTTGATAAAACTAATAAAGATTATTAAATTTCAATTGATAGTTAGTTTCGTACAACTAGATCTATTAATTATTGTTTTCTTTACTAAATAGCTTCCTATGGGTTATACCAGTTTTCTCCTTTAATCCCCGTTAAAGTTAGAATTACCACTTACTCAAGAGAATTGTATTTAGATTGAGGATTAAATTGAACCGAAACTAAACTAATAACTAAATCTCTGGAAAATATAGAGATTCTGGTATAATATTAGATCGATAAATAATATAACTTGAATTATATTACGGCTACGATCAACTACATCACAAATGAGTGTGTTCAAAACTAAAATTAAAAAATCTATAGCATAAGAACGGAAAGTGTAGTAAAAAAATAATTATATTTTAAGAAATATGTAAGGATAATAAAATTATACCAACAAAATCAAGTTTTGTTTATAGTCATTGATTGTGCATTTAAATTTTAGTGTCAATAAAAAACTTGACTGACTCAAATATACTTCAATTTATTTATTAATACTTTAGACTAAAATTATAGCACATATAATAAAGAAAAATAGAAAACTATAAAGAAATGTGAATTGCTCAAATAATATATAAAAATATATATTTTTTAATGATCAAGGAATCTTATATTCAAAGCGTGATAAGATCTAAAGACATCTACCGAACAAAGACATTTCGCTTGTAGCAACCTTGATGTTTTATTAACGACGTCAATTTGTAGAAATGTAATTGAATTAAGTCGCTGTAAAGTTGCACAAAGCAGGAGGATAGCGAATGCTGTTGATCATAAAAGCATGAAATTGCTTTGAACCTCTCTCGGCTATGGATAAAATTTTCTTTTTATCGTCATCAAGTGTGGTTTTACGATATGATATTTATTTTATTTCTCAGTCTCAATTTGTAAATAATAATGTTTTACTGTAGAATTTGTTGATTGTAGTACAGCAATATGTCGCATAGTGTAGCTTCGATTTGGTTTGAAAATTTCAAAACAATCTAAATTTTAATGAAGCAAAATAAAAATAAGTCTCTTTTGTGCAGATATTTTTTGGATATATTTAGTTCCTCGATTAGTCAGGACTAAGCGAGATATTGTTGTAATAAGAAGTAATTATTTAATATATGTATGGAAATATTAATAGTAGTACATTTAATGCTAATTTATGAGCGCAAGATCTATTCGAGCGATTTTAATGGGTTCCTCGGGGTTTAATAAATTCGTATCATATAACGTTACGTGTAATTATGAACTGCTAATAACGTAATTAGTGTCTAAGATTGTTAGTGTTAATTAGAATTATGTAAGTGACTGACTGAAATTGAGTTGCAGCATCATATTTACTTGTTTTTTGGGTCAAAGGTTGTTATGAGCTCTGGAAGAGTAAACATCGCATTATATTTTGGCTCACCTACATATCCTTCAGCCCGGGCTCCAGGAGGTCCCACTGTTGCCGCAAAGAGCAGCAACGCGCAGCGCAGTATGGCGCTAGGCCAGAGCATGGCCTGAAAACAAACAAGGAAACAGAGCGAATAAGTACATAAATGAAAAACAAAAATAAATAAAATAAAGGAAAGCGAAGAGAAAGGATGCGACACGGGGGGTGTTAAGGAAGGACGATGGGGTCGAAAGAAACGACGACGATTTTCCACGTAGCCGAAGTGAAATGCATGGATTAGTGTGCGGACGCTGGCGGCGAAAATCGATAGCTCATTTCGCCGTGGAAAACAACAAACTAATCGTCCATCCATTTTCATTTGCCCTGGTAGCAACGTTGTTTTGGTTCGTCTTTCATTTCCTTTTTTTTTATTATTATTTAGTTTGCTGCCACTGCCGTGCATTGTCAACATTCCGCCCGGAAAATGTAATTAAACGCCTCTCGAACGAGGCGCGTCGATTAAATTTTAATAACTCCTCATGAACAGAACGCATATTTTACGAAACACATTAACAAATGATGGACGTACAAAGTATTTTTTTATCCAATCATTAATGTCGCATGGATTTTTAATAAATATTAAATTAGAACAAAAATAGATTTAAAAAAAATCAATTTTCTAAAGAGAATTTCCCATTGCGCGCGTTAAAAGTTAATGCGTTAATCAATAATGTTTCGGTTTCATTGTTTCATTGTGATTCTCAATACAACAAACGCTTTGTTGATGCTGCCTCGCCATGGAAATCAATGCGTATGCATTGACATCACAATCATTTGTTTTCAGCTCGTGAATAGGAAAACTAAAAATATACCTTAATTCAACAGCATATCCAGACTAATTATGTTTTTTAATGATCACTTAAGAGAAACAAACGTATTTCAATAAGCTTTGCTGAATACTACTAACGAAACTGGTAACATTTTGAGAAATTACCTTGTGGAAATGAAAAACCACAGACTGATTAATATGTAACCGCATTCTTGAATTATAATTGAAACTAAGTAATGAACTTAACAGTTGTATAAAATATGAATGAAATTGTAATAAATTAATTAAAATGTTAAAAAATGAACAAATTTGATTCTAAATTGTTTAATATAAAAATATTTTGATTGTTATTAATGTAATTAGAGATCTGTGAATTTAATGGATAATAAAAGTGCTTTTTTTATATATTTTTTTTGGAGTTGATGTTTGTGCCATATTTCACGGATATTACGTGACCCAGAACGTGTCTTGATCTATCATGTCACGAAAATCCATACAAGCTTTCTTCTCGAGAGATTTTTTTTGTCTTGTTCTTTTTGTGCTCTTCTATTTGGTAACGGAATATACGACACATTACGTCAATTTCAATTAACCTTGGAACGACGAAGCTCCATACATCAACCCCACCTAGCCCTGAAAGTTTCCAAAGCACGTACCGTTTCTTTGTTTAGCTAGTTTAAACAAATACGTTTATTTCCTAAATATCAAAGTTACATTGTTTCAAATGTTAAGCAATTTTTATAAGTACCATGGAAACAGTATATTTGTTTCGTTATAAATGTCATTTAATTTGTTGTTAAATTTACTGTGAAGATGGTTTTGAAGACTGGATGATGAAGATTAGGGTCATGAAGGTTCGGTTAAGAGGACTTGGATTGAGGGTGACATAACAGGTGGGTGCCCATGGAGGAAAATCGATGGTAAGTACGATGTGGGATGGGACTCACCTGCTATTTGAGTCCGCTCGGTTCAAAGCATCGCAGCCGGATCTACGATTCGTGAAAGGTCTTCTGTCACTGTTTCGTTTGTTTTGTTGAAAATAAAATCAAATCACTAGATTGTCACTTGCTTCCTCGAGGTGCGGACCCTTCTTCGGGGCGATGGCAAATTTGTTCGCTCTATCGTCCCGTTTTCTTGTGATAGGTGATTTTCAGGAGGACCGAAGGTATCTGACGACGGTCGTTTTCCAGCTGTTGTAAATGTGTGTGTGTCTGTGTGTGCGGATGGATGGAAGATTCCGCGACGTCGGTTGATCGGACGCCGGCGCCTGGAAAATGCGAAGGCGTGCGTAGGAAGGACGATCGATTCCAAACAGCACGACGTCCCGTTGGTTGGGTCCCGGACCCGAGACCCTCATTCAAGGATTACTTCTACGCCTTTCAACCATTCCTCCTCTTGTCTGTCTGTCCGTCGATTTCTTCCTAGGATTTCAGCGCGGAGAGCTCTCAACAACAAACGCCATGCGAACCGTGCAGAACGATAACAGAACCCTGATAAAAGCACAACCCATTACAATGCTTTTATCTCGCTAATTCGCTGATATACGCGCTCGTTATTCCAACCCACGGACTAAACGAACCTCTGTTTATTTTAGTTGCGTTTACTTTATTACTTTTTTTTATCAAAACGCGGGGTGAAAATACGCTTAAATTCACTCAACAAACTTCACCGCAGACCTGTTATTATTTAATTACAAACAATTTACGAACAGTTAGACGATAAATGAATTCCAGATGCTTTGATTTGCTTTTTTAATTTACCGTGATTTATTTCATTAATGTACTCAATTACATTAATACGAGTTAAAAGAAAATGTTTAAGTTTATGTTTTGATTATTTTATTTCTGTATGTTATATATTGCCAGTTTATTAAATTACCCTTTGATAAGTAAAAACGTATCATAGTTATATCTTTGAACTGGTAGAATCCAATTATTATAAAAGTAAATAAATGTTCTTTGAGTCCATAAGTGCATAATTTGAAAATATATTTACAAATCTCACAAATACAACAAACATACAAATCTTGTACTTAATAACTAATAAAAATAAAATTAAAATAATAATAAACAGTAATAACAGGCAAGAGACACGAAACAGCCAAATTAAATGGGTCGATAGTAAAAAAAATCATCTCACCTTCAAGCAGCACACGCTTTTTTCTCCTTTTTCGGATTCAATATATGTACAAAATTTTCCTATATACAAAACGAAAAACGCATTCTCGTTCTTCGTAATTATCATCTTAAGTTTATACATATTACGTAGCAAAAATAAAACGGCCCGCGCGAAAACTACAAGTTTTGGCACAATCACCAGGCGCATCCACCAAAAAGGACATAAAAAAAACGAACAAACCAAAAAACAATTCATATTTTTTATATTTATTTATTTCTTTATTGTTCTCTTTTTTTGCGCGAAGCTTAATTTATTCACAGGGATGAAGAGCGGAAGGAGGGGCAGGATTCGTCTTCTCGCTTTCGATTTCAAAATTTACAAATAATACACAAGGACCAAAAAAAATAATAATAATAGTTAATAGTAATTATAAGAACTCGTAACTCACACTCGCAAAATGAAACTAAAAGTAAATAATCAAGATTACTTATTTTAAAATACACGCCACCATTCATACGGTAAATTATATAATAATAATATTTACAAATAATTATTTTGTTTTATACATAAAATAGTTATCACAAATTTCAATTGCTAATCCTGGAATAATAATAATAATAATAATTAAATCACAAGTACACTTAGTAAAAAAAAACAAAAACTTGAAAATATTTAAAGGTGAAATAATAATAATATTAAACAAATATATAATATTCAAATATATAATAATGTGTTTTCTAATCGTTTTAAATATCTTGTTTCCTTTTTAAATTGAAGCCGGAGTTCTTGGGTTTTTTTTAAGTTTTAAATAAATAATAACAAATAATAAATGCGCGCATTTGCGGGTAGAAGGAAATTAGATTTCTCTTTTTACAAAACAAATTAAATTACAAAAAAAAATATATAATATATGCATTTATGGGATAACTTAATTATGAAACTTCATGTTGTTGTTTTTCTCCTGTAGTAACGCTCGTATTTTTTGTTTGTTTCTAGGTAATGATGATTGATTGCACTTCATTCTTCATCAGTCTGTATCTCAATTATACTTTTTTTTTATTTAGGGAAGAGAGAGAGCGTAAGGCACAGACAGACTCAAATATTGAACTATACTTAATATGTTTAAGCGTGCTTCTTCTAGACGTGAGATTCTAGGGGTAGTTTGTAGACGGAACTCTCGGGGAAGCTCTGTGGTCTGCCGCGGATCAAGTGCTGGTATGCGAAGACCATGTTCTCGTGTCCGATGAGGTTAACCTCGAAAAGGTAACGGTCCCTGCGCGTCGAAGATAAGTCCGGAGATGAAGTTCTCAGGTTCTTCTCCTTAGTGTTCTCGTTCACGTCGCTGAGCTCCTCCTGGCGGCGATTATCCAGGAGGTTCACTTTATCCGGATCCTTGGTCCCGCCAACCGTGTGCCTTCTTTTGATCGATCGCTCCGGCATACCGTTCTTCCTCTTCAGCTTGGCGAAATCCTTGGTCGTTCTCCTCGAAAGGCCGCTGTTGATCTCACGCTTTTTGCTTATGTTGCTCTCGGTTTTCTCGTACTTAGTCAGGCTGTCCGATCGTTTCAGCTTCTCCGTCGCCTTGTTCAAACTCTCCGAACGCTTCAGTTTGTTACTCAAAGGGGATGCAGTGCGTTCCGGCTTGTTAAGAGACTCGGACCTCTTCAGTTTTGATCCCAGGATGTTTACCTTCTTGTTGAGATGCCTCTCGTTATCAGGCACACTCAGGCACATCGTGGAATCCTCGTCCTTCTCCTTGTCCTCCTGCTTCTCCTTCTGCTTAGCGCTCACGTAATTGGAGGTGAGAAATTTCGGTATTTGACTGTACTGGCTCTTGTGGAGGCTCGGATTCCTGTACGTCTTTGGCGAACCAGGAATATTCTCCTTGTTCACATAGCTGCCAGCGTTGATCGGAAGCCGCGAGATCTTCTCCGGAGACTCGTCCACAAACGGTATATTCTCCATCGTGAGCGGCGACTGCTTGTGCGACGACGAGATCTTCTCGTCAAAAATCTTCGTTATGGACGTCAACAAATCACCGCCTAGAAAACAGAAACGGAACATTTAATACAATTTCACTCGCAATCCTCGGTGCAGCGAAACGCATGCCAAAATTTATTTAGTTATTAAAAGCTCACACTCCTTGTTACAAAGCGCAGCGCAACGTGCAATGTTTGCATTTCCATAAAAGAGATTCATAACACTCGAACAATCTCGTAATTGTGTTGTTGAAAGGCAAACAAAGCACGTCGGACGACTTTTTCAAATTAATGAAATAAAACCTGCGCGCACTTTATTAAATGATACAACAGAAATCCGAGTTAATTAAGGAGAGAAATAAATACACAAAACGAAATAAACATGAAACATAAATAGAAGCTGTGCGATGGTGTGTTGTGTTTCGCGTGCGATCAATTTAGTGCGTCGTCGAAGATATCTGTTCGTTAACTTTCAAAGGGAAAATATAAAAAATAAATATCAAAGAGATAACTTTAGACTCGAAAATAAAAATTTAGTTACAGAACAAGTCAGAAGCGTTAAAAATAAAAACAAACGGATTAAGAAAATAAATAAATTAACGAAAATAATAATAGAAAGAAAATGATGCACAGCGATGTAAATTAATAAGTATTATTTCTTTGGTCTGCTTGTAAATCAAAATACCTCGGAGTCTTTCTTATTTTTCTAATATCTGTGATAAAGGGTTGTGTTGTGGCGTGTTCTGGGGGGCCTTTGGGGCATTGTCGTAGGGGGACGGACGGGTCTCCACCCTCTAGGTGGAGCAACCGGGGGCCCAAACCCTACTAATCATTCACTAAATAAAACTTTTCGAAACACATAATAATAATCATAATCACAATAAAAATAATAAACGAAACAAGGGTACAACATAAATGTGAACAATATGAAAGAAACGTTTACACAAGTTATTCATACAGAATGAATTTAACCTCTTAAATATTTAACTATCTTTAATCTGAATAAAGTATTGACCAATATGTGAGAGATTATTTAAACACCCTTTGGTATGAAATATCGTATATAAGATTGTAATGTTAAACTCACCATCATCTGCGGATAATTTATTCAGCGAATCCGAAGAACCCATTTTCTGTCCGCCGTCGCTCTGCAAACAATACAAGAAAATATACAATTAATTTCTTGTACCTCTGTATTATGTGAAAATATTCAACGCATAACTTTTTACTTGTAAATAATTTCGTTAATGAAATTTTGAAAATCATAATTGGAACCACTCAAAACAAATTGTTATCTTACAGTGGTTATAAAGATTATATTTTAAGAGTACGCACGTGGATCACTTAAATCATCTAGTATATAAAAAAAACAAAAAGGATACCACAGCCTTCTAAATTAATTTTGAGTTTCTCGGTATGCAAGTTTGGATGGGAGTTATTAAAGAAACTGTTGTCGCCGTTGTGTTTTTATTTAAATAGGAAGACGTTTTAAGAGATCTTTTTTTTTTGCAGAGATTCTGCATAGGGAATGATCCGGAGTTGTTTTGTTTTTCAAGTTTATTTACATAAATAGAGTTATATTGTTGATATATTTTTTTCTGGTGTTCGGTTTAAAGAACATACTGCAGTACTTTTTGAAACTCACCTCACTCTCATACTTGATCTTTTTCAAGTTGCCATTGCTTGTAATGTTAAGGTTTTCCGAGCTTCCCCGTCTAATAAGAAAAGGACTCGGTCTGACTGAGGGTTTGCACCTCGAGTCGCTCGACGTCGAGCTGACGTCGCTGCAGCTGTCCTTAGCACTGTTCGTGTGGTCCCTGTCATCTAAATTATAGTAATAGGTAGGCTTGAAGCATTGCACCGTAGATCCTCCGATGGTATTCCTACCATTCTCCACGTTGATTGGTCGCGAGAAAACGTTCGACGCGCTGTGCGTTTTGGTGATCGTCCTCTGATCTCCTGCAGGATTCACAGCTAATGACAGCCTCACGTTACTCGCAGACGAGCTTATTGGATTCGTCCTCATCTCAAGACTGTTATTACTGCTCGTCTCCGGCTTTCTAGGTCTCTGCAGCTGCGACTGCGTCTCCTGGATGAAATTCTCCACCCGCCTCCTGAAGTCCTCGTTTCCCTTCTTATAATTGAATGGCGCATCGTGCAAGTTCTCCTGTATAAAACTGCCTATCCTCCTTCTGCTTTCATCCTTGCTGGCTTCTGAGACCCGTGACGCTCCACCTTCCATTTCCGTCACCGTCGTTGGTATTATATTTGGTTTATGTTCACTTGTACTCTACGATAGATAAAAAAAAGGTTAATAAATATATTGTAGTTCATTAATGTTTTTTTCAAACTTACTTCTTTGAGATCAGTTTTGTTGCTGTTTCTAGTGTCGACATTGCTGTGTGTAATGAATTCCTTGAAACCGTTCGGCGAGGACGCATCTGTCTTGGTCTCTGCTTTCGTGTTTTTCCTCTTATACTTGGACGTCCACGATTTGCGCATCTTATGGTCTTTTGTGTGTCCTGCGAATCATTTTTTAGCTATGAATTGAAGCGTCTTCTAAAGGCGTGCGGGACAATTTGAGACTTACCTCCCACTTTACTAATGTTGTCTTTGAGCAACGCCGTGTTGATTTCAGGCTCATTCGTAAATATTTCCCCGGTGGCAATCGGCGCTGGAAGCTCCAGATCTTCGCCCTCGTCGTCGGCGAAGAACCAATCAGCCTATATCAATAAAATAGAATTAGTATTGCGTACATTTCGCGTAATTAGTATGGCTTACGTGTGTAAGTAGTGATTCGACGATTTTGCATTGATTGGTCATATCAGTGACCATGGCTTCCATGTCATTGCTACAGGTCCGTACTATGGTAGGGCCGAAGACAATTGCCAGATTCTTCACTTCCATCTTGTTCGAATCCGAATGCTCCGCGACCCGCTTTAAGTGCATTATCAGATGCCTGAGTGTGTTGTAATTGTGTGGTGGAAGGCTCTTAACGAGCCTTCGAATCTCGTTCACTCTGCTTGTCGGATCTTCGATCTTATCGGCTTCAACGAAGTTCGTGTATCCCACGGAGGTAACGAGGGGATCGGGCATTTTACGGAAGAACGATTTGAGCAGACTGCTGACGACATGGATGTCCTTCCATCGCTCATCGATTTGGGGAACCTCGTCGTAACACTTGTTCACTTCTTCGGTCAAGGCCGTAACTGCTGCACTATTACCCGGCACCCTGTAGATACCGACTATTTCGAGTCCTTTCCTCTCCACAATTTCCGTGCACGTTTCGACTAAACGCGGAACACACGAATTGTACCGCGATGGAAGACAGTGTTCTAGTGGGTTCCCGAAAGTTGAACCTTCCGGAGCGGTCGGCGAGTTCGGAGAGCTCGCGCTCTGGTGAATCCTCTTCAGCTGCTTTGAGAACCTGCCTCGCCATGTTTTCGATTTGGGACTGGTCGAGGGGTCGTTGATCTGCGACGGTTTCCTCGTTTTGGACACCGGTGACTGTCCGGTCGGCGAGCGGTTCCGAAGACTTGTCAGCTTCGACTTGGTCTGCGGCTCTTGAATGCTGGTGGTGGCTGGGATGGCCTGAGGCATCGCACGCTGTTTATCGGCACCAGCGATCTGATTCTGTCGATGAAACAAACGATCAGTGATATTATTTTCGATTTTGCTCAGTCGAAAGTGCAGAAAGATAAATGATAAGGCCGACTTCCTTATCACCGCTATAACCACTCACCAATTTCGCTTCGATTTCGGTGCTGTTCGCGCTCTGCTCCTGGAAAGCCTGAAACCATTCCGCCAAATGCGCCGGGTTTTCTGCTTGAAGTAGTAGCTCTGATCTGCACGGTATCACAGAGGACAATCGAAGGACATGCTTTCTCTTCGTGTAATCCCCTGCAACCTGGACGCAACTTCCTCGCAAATCTACACCGCTTGCTAAGCTCTGGTCCGCGACCTCTGATGTGCCAACTGGACTCTGCAATGGACAAAATGAAACTATACAGTGGCCGCGATAAACCATACAACACTCTTCGCGCTAGTACGTCAATATTGGAATTGACTTTATCTTGAAAATGGTAGGAATTTTCGAACACATTACGCCCCGCCGCTCACGTAATGATGATGCGAACGCGCATCTAAACGAAGACATCAAAACCAATTCGCGCGCGCGTTCTCCCATCATCATCTCCAATCATACCATATTACATTGTACCATTATACTCGAGCAGAACTAGAGATGATATCACGAAGTAAGTGAATCATCATCGACTTTCGCTAAATTAAAACCGGATCCGATGCGAAACTCATTTATTAATTGAATTATTTCGTTTTCGACGCCAAGGCCGGACCAACATTTTAAATTCCTTTTAGGGATAGGGACTCTCACACAAGAATCCCGCTAATTTCTGCATTCAAAACTGGACTGGACGATTTTCCTTCGGCCTTGGGTCGAATTGCAATCGCGACGTTTCGCAACAATATCGGATTCGTAGTAAGAATGACCTTAACCAATTAACAGAAGAAGCCAATTTGTATGTATATAACTCGAAAGTTCCATGACACTTTTACGATTCAGTGCATTCACGAAAACCTAATCAACGGCTTCTATCCAATTAGCACCTAATAACCACAACAGCTAAAACTTTCCCAGCGTTAAACCCACTTTTACGTCATTTATAGTACGCATGTTATATTTTGTTTGTTCTAATCCTGCCGTTACGTTAGGTAACTTATATTACCATCATTAATAGCAGTATATGCGAATTCTGTAATCTAAATTCGAGAAACTTTGAAAGAAATTACCATCGAACAAATAAAATTTTTGTGCAAAGACAGTTGGGGGCTAATAATAGTGCATCGCATTCTACAAATAAATGTGTTGACTGACCGCAAGTTTGTAATTATCTTTTGGCCACTATCCATTTCGTCGAAAATTCGATAAGAAGAATTCAGAGAAATCCAATATTCACAATCATTATTTCAACCCATGAGGACAAGGAATTTACAAGCCGATCACGTAGTAACGAGCTTGCAGGGTTTCGTTATAATAAGATGAAAAGGATGAAAATAACGTTAACATGCATTCGTTAATTGGATTAACAATATGATGCATATTGTTTGCACTTTGTAAATATTAAGAAAACTACGTGAAAATTTTATCATCTATCCGTGCTTAGTCAACAGGCGCCAAAATTGTAAAATGCAATATTTGCTTAGCAATTTTCTGGGACAAAAAATTACTAATCGGATTCAATCAATTCACGCGTTATCGGAATATTGAAAGTCAGTTAACGGAATATGAATACTTTGATTGGCTAATTGAATGATGAAAAGGAGGTTGCATTTGAATAATACGGCAATATTGAAACCTGAACCGCTCGTTAAATGGATCTACTTAGCAGAAAGATAACGTTCGGTGAAATACACTGCATTAGCATTATGATCGCTGATAATGCGGATGGCATTAGAACTGTACAATTTGAGAATCGAGAGGAAGAGGAAACTTTGCAGAGCGCTGATGATAATGATGGTGGTTGTACGTGTGGGCCGAAGAAGAAACCACCGGCTTTCTAAATACGTCCACGGGAACACTCTGCATATGCATTAGTATTCTCAAATGTAATGGCAAGTTTATTGGCCATCCGTGTGCCGCAGAAGGAAACCCCGGCCGACAAACTGTAAATAAAATTTTAAAACCACTTCCTTTTTCAGAGCCAAATCGGAAATCTCAACCGGTGCAAAAATGAAATGTCAGAAATATCGTTTAACACTGCTGATACCGTACATATTCCAAGCACTAATTCGCATTGCATAACAGTACACAACATAATCAAGATATGAAAATTAATCAATGAATTGCATTTCTCAATAAATTTAATACAAATAGATCAAATTTGTATAAATATTTTTATTTATTTATTTCAAAATATTAAATCGTTATCGTTCAATGCACTAATAATTATTTTTAAATATTAAATCAAATATATTATATGTTTTTTTCTTTCAATTAATGCAATATTTGAGTAAAAATAGTTAGCGGTTAAGAGAGAAAATACTGCGATAAATGAAACCACGATAAAGCTTTCGATAACCGACCCAACTTTTGTCACTAAACATATTCTTGCAGAATAATATATGATCTATGATATATCCTATATTTTCTATACTTCAGATTAATTAAACGTATTTATTAAGAGATTATCTGCAATTAACGTAACATTAATGTAGAAATGAATTGGCAATTAAATCGGAGCATAAGAAAAATTGAATGATAGATGACATATATTTCCATAATAAAATCGTTTGAGTTCTTGGATGTTGAGCGGAGACCATTTTTCATTGTTTACATTTCCATGCAAATGCTATGTATCCAGGTTAAACGAGTTAATTCAGCATTATGAAGAAGAAAAAAATCCAATTGCAACTATTAGATCATACGGATTAGAAACTGTACCACATAAGATATAATAATAATGTGTTCATATAGCAGAGCCATAGCACGTAACGCATTCGGAGCATCGATTACATGAATCCTACTTAACATTTAAATTACAGTTTTAAAATCACTTTTATATATGAGATCTGCTCTTTTGATTGAGTTTTGATTATGTTAATTCATGTAAATTGGCAATATTCTGTTTATATATGTATTAATAAGCTTTAAGATGTATTAAAGTTTAGTCTACTTTTTCGGCGTTTTGATTATTTAACTCTTGATTAATTCTAATATTTTTTATTCTTAACTATATCAATAATTTTATTTTGAAATAAAAATTGAAACAATTTTTTAATTATACAAATTATTACAGCGTTTTCTTTTAATATGTTATATTATAGGGCTTCAGATATAAATTGATTAGTTCTTACAGTTTATGCTATTTTCTAATATTCTGCTCTTAGAATATTTCTACTTAAATCAATAAGTTGTTTTTAATGTGAGTATTTTGATTATTATATTATAAAATAATTAAACTTTTTTCTAATGTTTATGTTTTTTTTCTTGGAAAGAAATTATTGTGAAGTTGATTATTTTATTTCCTTTTCACTAATTTAAAGCTATGCAGTATGTTTATTGATATTTTTATAGTATTCTAATTTAGATGTGTATAAATTGTTTGTTGTGATTTGAAGTTGTTTTACCCATGAGCCTGTTGAGCCCCATCGACGTAGTCTTCTTGGGAAGATGGCCTGACTGGGGAAATGCAGATGGAACTGGAACGAAGGTATGCAGGAGATGGTCCCGGACCGTTCCCGATGGTGCAACCCCAGAGCGGAATGTTCGAACATTTTTTTGCACAAGAAGTTTTAACTCAAATCGAAGAGAAGAACCGGAGAGGAAAAGCGAGCGCGCGCGCTCTCTCACCTCCTTTAGATACAAGTTCTAAATATAAACATTAAATAGCGAAATTATAACAGGTCGAACTAGATTTTCAGGTATCCGCGCGCATTGGGTAGTACCGGTACCGGATAAGAAGAAGCTGGTGGTGTCCAGGAACGACCGAACCCACGCACCGAAGCCGAAGACCGAGAGCGACAAGCACACAGGCTCTCTAGAATTATAAAGAACTGGAATGGATGATGATGATGCCTTTCGCGAATCGAATCGTACCGGGACACTGGACTCGACTGGACTGGACTAACCGAAGAACCGAAGGAAAGTGAGCGAGGTGGCGGCGCGCCGTCCCCCAACGCGCGCGGCACGACCATAACAATCCGTTCAATGAAAAGTGGATTATTACACAACGCACATGTGTTAAGTCTAGCGCATCAATTTGGCAAGGAACAAAAGGCAAAAGGCTGCACACCTCCTTGGCGCGTGCCAGTTGTTTCTAATTAACCAGTACGCCACCACCTGAAAACATTCCTTTCGTCGCGGACCTCTTAACTTGGCTCATTGCTATTCACCCTCCACAAAACCGATGCCTAAATAACAATACCGAAGAGCACTTGAAGACCTTCGCTTTTCTATTCATGGCTCTCGAATGCCCCGGGGATTCAACTAATGTACACATGTCACTCTTGCGACATTTCTTTTGCTACCATAGACTCATCGTCACCAAATCCATTCCAAGTCCTTTCAAATACAACATTATTACATCCAATAGAAACTAGTAACTTCTTTATATTTAATTCAGTTTCACACAGCTTTTTCGAGCTTTCTACATTTACTCATGAACATATAAAATTCACCGAATTCTTATGAAGATTCCGAAATAATTACCAAGAATTATGTCTACCTAATCGAGAGAAGGAAATAACTATTGCAATATCTAAAGAGTGAATACTAATATTCCAATATATTTTATAGATTTTCGATAAAGTACAAATTAATGACTGTAAGTTATAATCTGAAGATAAACCAATTTCTAACCAATATTGAATTATCATCTACCTCATACAAAACTTTAACTAAACTTGAAAAATATATAAATTTAATCAATTGTATATCTCCCAGAAACTGATAAACATATAGCAAATTTCTATAAAATATTTGTATCTAGCTCATAGGAAACTCTTTCTAATATATATGTGTCACGGTAAAAGTATACATTTCCCGGTAAATGTTTACGTTTACCGATCATGTAGGTAAATGTAAGTATAAATCTGACAGCAGCGTCATATATCTACATTTATCGGTAAATGTTTACATTTACCTACATATATCGGTAAAAGTTGAAAATAATAAATTTGTATATCAAGGTTAGGTTAGATCACCAGCAAACAATTTGTTAGGTTCAAAATAAAATAATTATGTGTAAAAGTATATAATTACCGGGAAAAGTATACATTTGCCGATTTTGTACTTTTACCCTAACATATGCATTATAAGATTCGCATTAGTTTTTAGTGTTCAATTTTGAAAAATTCTATAAATTCTCTACTAGTTGGGTAGAATACATTTGATATTGTATGGAATGCACACCATACATCGATATTACCAAGTCGTTATATAATAGTTTGTTGTATACAAGATCATTATGTTTTTATAATTTACCGTAACTAAACTAATCCAATTGATAACTCTATTCTACGTCATCTCTACGTAATGAACAATGCAACGATAGATAAGACAATATTTGCTGACATTAGCAATCTATTACAATAATTGCATTTCCAAGAGTTCAGTCTCTTGTTGTAAAAATAGAAACAAACTTATAAATTCTAGACGGAAAGACATATTTACAATGATTCATGCGTTTTTTCTTTCACACGCTTTTAAATATGTTTGTGTTATAATAAAATTGTTGCAATTGTGATCGTCGTTATTTTCATGAATCAACGACAAAAATAATAAATTTCTTAAATACAATATTAAGTGGAACGATGATGACTCACGACCGATGTGATTTTTTTTTATTGAGATACAAATGAAAACTGTCACCAGAATGGTAATTTCGTTTAATTGCCAATCCCGAAGTAATTTACATAATCTCGAATAGTTTGTAAATGAATATTTATTATAAATAAAATAAAAGTTAATTTAAAAAAAAATAGATTGAAGATATAAATAAATACATGAAATATTTATGTTTCGGGCCCAGTATTAAAATGTAATTTATATTTTATATACTTGCATCGAATATCGTTTAATTATCAAGTTCTTTCATTTTTTTTTTGCTTGTAATTCGACGAAGTGCCGAAAGTAAAACATGAAAAAAACGTATAAGAAAAACCAGTTCGACTGGAACTGTGTACAAAATAAAATTACTTAAGCAAACGTAATGAAACGAAATAAATTACATAAATTGTATTTACATCGCGCCGTATATTTTTTTTTGTTAATTTATTTCGTTCGAATTAAATGAATAATTCTGTAGTAAATGAAAATCCTTCACCTCTTAATAAACGTAGAGTTACTTACAAATTATCCCGCAGATTAAGCAATACACTTCACTCGATTATGTATTTCGAACTGAGGCAACTGCACGAAAGACAACTGCAGGTTATTAGGTTGAAGCAAACACAACTACTAATGGGTAAACAGTTTCGAAAATTGCGAGTTCTAAGGAAACTAGTCTCGTGCAAAATCTCCAAGCGAAATGATTATATCCAGCGATAAGATAACAGATTTTCAAGAAAAAAATGAACAATATTATTTGGAATATTTATATAAGACTTAAAGATAATATTTCCTATAGAAGTTTTGTATTTATTTTATTTCTCTACTTGTTTGCTTCCAGGTATGATTCAATTTGCTGTTGGTTATTTTAATTGCTAATTAGACTACTTATAGTTTCATTTGTACAATTAAATTTCATTAACAAAAATTTTGTTAATTAGTTTAGTTCGCTTGCGGGGTTAGAAAAGTGAACCACAACACAAAATGCAGAGCGTCCTAGTTTTGGCGCGGATTGCAGGAAATAATAATAAAAAAAAAAGAGTATATAATATAATGATACAAACCGCAGCGAAAGGGAGAATGAATCGAAATTCAGAATAGGAAACGAATGTTGTTTAATTGCTTCAATATATATATATATGTATACGAATCGAAAGTTGGCAATTGTTGAACATTGTTGTAAATGGACGATAAATCAGTCACCGAAAAGGGTATAATTTGGGTGAGTAATGTAATGTAATATAATGAAGGTCCACACCGGAATGAGATCGAAATAAAACGCCGTTTATGGTGAGTGAGGCGAGTCCTTTTCGGAAAAAAAGTCTTCAGATAAGCATCGGCGCTGAAGGAGAGAGAGAGAGAAACGAGACAAGACAAAAAAAAAAGAAACAAGAAGTACACATAATAACACAAGGAGTCGACGAAGAAATTAAAGAGACCGCGTATATGCAAAGTAACGACCCCATTTAGTACCATATGGTCCTGGCAAACCACAATTAAGGAACGGCATTAAAATTAAAATAAACGCGCACAGGAATACATACATAATAATAATAATATAGACGTAACGGACACACGCGCTTACGCAAAACTTAATTAGTTTCGCACAATGCTATTAATAAAGTCGTGTGCGTTTTTCTTCGTGTCGCCGTTCTGTCGGAGGTGCGACCTCTTGTTTACCACAAAACAGCACCATTTTTGTACTTAACAGTGCGTAATGTCATCTCTCCGCTGCGATCGTAAAAACGTTATGTATGTATGTTTGTAAAACTGAGCGAATTATTTTTTTTTGTTAATGCACACAAATATTTCATCCAATTTGGATGCTTGACCTTAACCAATAAGGAGATTTCTTTCACGTCCCAAAAAAAATTATATATTATTTATATTAAATTTGAAAACGTTTGGCCTAGAAACATATTTTCATAGCAAATCGTCCAATTAACAGTAATTTAGCTCAAAAATTTGTCTGTAATTATTGAAAATCGAAATTTGGGCATAGCCATTATATATTAGAGAGTTATTGCTTTAAGACAAGACAACTTTGTTTTAGGTTAATCTTACTTATTGATGAAATTTAGGTCAATACAATATTCAAAATTATGTTTAAATTCAATTTGATGATTTCCACGAGCAATCTGCAATTATCAAAGAATTCAAGCTAAATTTCATGATTTGAACATTTTGGTATATGCTTTAACTCTTTGAGGGCCCGGGTACACGCATTGTCCCACCTTTTAAACATGCATAGTAAGGTATTATTATAATTTACTAGAAAATTTATAGGAAAGAGGAATTACCATATAATTTGGTTGGTGATGAATCTTGATAGTCGAAGTTGTCTGATTCAATTCTCTAAAAAAATTGTCGGGTCCAGAAATTTAGGAATTTCTGACAATTAATATGTAGATGAAAATGCCAATAGTATAGATTTGTATTATCAATTAATCTAAAATTAGTTTCAAACTAAATTTGATCGTTTATCTATTAATTTGAGAAACTAATTGAATATCTAGAATAGATATAGAATAGATAAATAATGTCAATTAAAAATTGAGTTCACCAATCAATTGATAATCAATGTACATAATTTAAAGTATAGTAAGGTACTACATAGATTACCATTATTTAATTATTTTAAAACTTAATTCAAACCAAATTGATGATAGATTGCCACAAGTCTAATATTTCCAATGGAAAATCCCATCAGAAGATCAAAATTACCAATTAATTTAAATTCAAATTCAAATTTTATAATAAGATTAACTTAAAAGAAGATAGAATTTAATGTGAGATATGAACTGTCTATATTCAAAAAAAAAAAATTGCGACCCCCTAAAGAATGTGTATGCGTAGATAAACTTCACGGATTGATCTGTCATCAATTTTTCTGAGACCCCTCAAATATTTATCGCGACCCCCAGGGGGACCCACACTTTGAGAATCACTGAATTAGAAGAAGAAATTAATTTAATAATAGATTTCCAGAAATGTGTAGTCTGCAAAGATATGTTTAGCATTATTTTAATAAATTTAATAAATGTAAGTTGAAAAATAAATTATATTGAGACAAGACAATTTTATAAATTAGAACAGCGTTTCTCAAACTTTAAGGTCCACGACCCCCTTTTGCAGATAAATTTTTTTCCCCAAAGAATGGGTATGTGTAGAAAGACATCACGGATTGAGCTGTCATTAATTTTTCTGAGACCCCCAAATATATTTCGCGACCCCCAGAGGGACCCACACTTTGAGAATCACCGAATTAGAAGAAGAAATTAATTAGTTGTTTCGAAAGAAAACCTATACAAGATTCGATTCTTAAAAAAAAAAGAATACGAGAACTGGTGCAACTGAGACTGAAATAATTAAAAGGAAACCGTCTGCAGACAATAAACATAAAAAAAAATAATGACGAGTGAAGATTTCTACAACATAGTATATTATAAAGCGCAACTTTCCATCGTTTCGCAATGCAATAATGAAGCAGCATCGTATCCTCCAAGAAGAAGAAAAAAACACAAAACGGAAATAATCCTGCGATTTCCTGCGAGATCATCGCTCACCACCGAACGTATTAATCCCAACGCACCGCAGATTAACACCGGAAATGGTGGCGCAACGAATTATCAGATTTTCCTTGCGCGCAATTTCATAACGGAACAACAATTCACACACACATACTTGAAGTTACGCAACGCCTTACCGATAAGACGTCGTCGCGCAATCAGAATTTGAAAAGCACCATTCCATAACGTAATTCAAATTATCGCTGAAAAGGGGAAATGCAAATAACGGAATGAAGAACCTTACATAAACACGATACGTTTAATTATCTTCATTTGCATTAGGTAATTCAAGTTAATTATTTTTTGTTGTATATATTTTGTAGAAACCTTGTGTTTGTTTTGAATGTATTTGCTTTTTGTTCAGTTTCGAAAGTGAATTGCTTTTTGGCGCAGAAAATTTATTAATTTATTGTTTCACTTCGCAAGTATAGAAAGAAACTTGGAACAAAGTTATCATTTGTTTTCACCTCAAACCGGTGAACGGATATATTTAAATGCACGATTTGAGAAACCATGCTTCATTATTTTTTTTTGGCATTCGCACAACAAAAACAAAGCAAAATCACGAGTTTTGTACGTAAATACGCCGATGATAATAGAGTTACCGAAAACAAGTAGTGAATGATAAAATGCGATGGTCGCAGGTCCTTGATTAAATAATTATGTTATTGTTATCGGCAGTTTATCAAGATTCAAATTGTTGCAAACAAAAATAGCGATAATTCCGATTAAATCATGATTTAAAGTCGCGTCTGCTTCAATTAATACACACTAATATCACCTGATAATGTTTACGATTAATCCTTGGAATTTCAGAAATTACATAAATTCGTGTGTAAAACTTATTTTTTTTTGTATTGTTAATCAATTAATAATGGTAAAAAACAGCAGTTTTTCGGTTACACATAATTGCAAAGTCGTGATATGTCAAAAATATTAAGTAGTTTGCATAATTATATTTACTATGCAAAAAAAAGTTTTCAATAAAATCGATTTAAAAAAAATAATAACTTACCAGGTGATGTCTGTCTTTGTAGAGGAACAACTTGGGACCTTTAAGAACAGCCCAAACTTGCTTCCAAGAACGATCTCCGAATCTCTGGTAATTAAAAAATAATAAAATTAAATAAAGTGTAAGAGGCGATTTAAAATGAGAGTAGAAATAAGAAAGTGGAAGAATCGATTTCCTCGGCAAAGCCGATACTTCTAAATTTATTTAGAATAATTATGGAAGTGAAAGAGAGCAGCAAGCAGCACTCTTTTGTTTTCTTCCTTTCGATTCTTTATTTCTTTATTTCCTCCGTCAATTACCTTTCCATCGATTTCGGTGATTTTGCAGTGCAGCAATCCCTCTTTCACGAAATAGGCCTTCTCTTTTTCGACCGGAAGGACGCAGGAGGTGATTTTCTCCCGTTCCAGCGAGACGCTGCTGCTGCTTCCGCCGCTCAAGCTACCGCTGCAACAAAGATCGAATAATCAGCATCGTAACAATGGATGAGACGTCATTCGGATTAGAAGCAAACCAGAACGAACGTTAAAATTGCAAGAAACAAACAAACAATCAACAAACAAATAATAAAGAAAACAAGACACTCAGAGAACACAATGCAAAAACACATCAAAACTAGTAGTGTATAAAGCGCGAGTATGATTGATGAAGCACCAACGATTCTTGTGTGGGTTATAAATTATTTTCGTTTACAAAATTCGCAACAAAAAAAAATCGCTTTTTACATTCCTCTGTTAAAGAAGCGAAGGTAAAAGAAATCGGACAAAAGAATTATTTCGCGTAATTAAATCATCATCATCGTCGTAATTAAAGTCCGGTGAACGTGATTAATACGACATTCGCAGCATGCGCAGACATTTTCACAACACTCAATAAATAATTTAAAAAAATCCAAAACGAGAAGAAAAAAAAACGCCGGTTGCAATCCATTAATTATCATTCGCGAAACGTTCTCGTTATCCAACATATAATTATTTATATATAAATTGTGCGCCCTAATTTCGAACTCTTAAGGGATTCCTTACGCAATCCAATTCAAGCGGAGCGCGATTTTGAAGTACGTGAACTGCATTGTTACATTGTTCGCGTTTCTCATCGAGACTGGCGCTTCTTTTTTTTAGCGATTTTTGTTTTCTTATTTTCTCGAATCTTATCTGCATCCTCCTTTATCGATGATTACGCGACTGTACGAGTGCAAATCGCTTATCGTTTCAGAAAAAAAATTGGGGATTTAAGCAGTTCTACGAAAGGTGTTTTTTGAGGATTATCTTCAATGGCGCTGGAAAAGCGCGACTGCCTTTGGATAAAGTGATGATAAACATGAGAAGAAGGCATTGCCTCGGAAGTGCACATTGCCCAACTTGTTTTGATCGTTCGAAGGAGGACCAATGAACCTTCGAGAATGGCTTTACGCAAATTGAACAAAAAAAAAGCATACACACCTCGCGCGTATTTCCTGCGCCTAGACCGTAACTTCGGATTTAGGAAATCCAATTGCGACAACGTTAGTGTTTTTTTTTCCTTTCTGTAGATTCATTTGTTTTTTCCGCAATCAACAGCATTTTTTACCCGACACGCGTAATTATTATTATGTTTGTTTTGTATAATGCTGCTCGACTTCGAGCAAAACAATCGTCATCGCGTTCTCACTTTCACCCTGGCATTTCACTTGACGCATGCACCAAATCTTGTATATATATATACAAATATACCGGGATATTTACGCAACGTCGATTTTTCATCTTCGCGCGTTTGTTTTTTTCTTGCGTTGCGGCAAAACGCGGAAAAGCTTAATCGATTATTACTATTGGAGAACACCGGGTTCGGAAATTATTGGAAAACACCCACGGGGCTCCGACGCCCACGACACCTTTCCAT
>NW_017096638.1:0-6658 GCF_001412225.1 Nicrophorus vespilloides
TCATGTATTAACACAAGTAATAATCAAATTTGTTTAAATACTCGAAAAGTAATCGTGTAGCAAAAATCCAGATTTATCTAGAAAAAATATTCTATAGCTTTCCATAGGCATGAGAATCGATACTTTTAAACATTCTTTCAGCACTTTTATTTTCAATTACATAATGCGCACCGCGACTCCGATGGCATCGCGAGCGTGAACGTGGGAGGTCGCGTTTAAAAGCGTAGTGATTTCTTTTAAAAATACATTCCGAACAACTGAAAAAAAGAAACAAAATAAAATAGAATTAGATGAAATGAGGCGGGAATTGCTCTTCCTGCGATAACCGAAATATCTTGCGCGATTACACCTCGATTTAGCGTCCAAATCCCCTTTTTGGTTGTAGACACAACAACCTCGGGATAAAGGAATTTCCATCCTTAAGAATTTGGATCTTTTTATAATTAATATAATGTTCCTTAAGATTATTTACATAACATTTTTGGTATATTCAAAATATACTTAAGATTATTATATTAAACTTATTATAATCCCTTTTTTTATTTAATAAATAAATAACAGTAATTTTTAGTTCTTTTTTTTTAATGAATTGCGATTTAATTTTATACCGCATTTACTTTTATATGGTAATGGTTTATTGCTCGTTGACCTTCCATTATTATTATAGTAGACATTTAAATTATGAATTTTACAATAGTTTCTTACTCAACAGATGAGAAAGTTGAAATTAATTATATAATTGGTACAGGGATTTGAAAAACGAGTAACGTATTTTAGAAAAAAATCACAGCGCAATGTGTATTTTATGTCTGTTAGATGTACGTAATTTATATTGAAATTGAATGATCCTAATAGCTAATATTTGACTAAAACAACTATTTAATTTTATTCAAACCTTAATTTCATTTATTATCAGTTAGATAATTTAAGTTAGGAAAATAGAGAAAATATTTACGTATTGACTAAATTACGATAAATGTATTTGTTAAGTTAAGAATTCTCTGTTGTTGGAAATTTGGTACTTTGAAGATAGTTAACCTCATTTTTATATGATATAATTAAATAATGTTTTCAGTATTATCAAAATTACATTAAATTAATTTTTAAATTGAGTCAAAATAAATTACGATAATTTATAAAGATTGGATAAAATAAATTACAGTAATTTAATATCATTAAATTTACTTTTTTTGGAGAAAACCATCATAAATTAAAGTAATTTAGACACTAATAGATTTTAAACAACATTGATTCTGGTGTATTCATTGCGAATAAAAATGTAAAAAAAACATGTTTTAAACGGTCAAACCGTATACGGTTATATATGGATATTGGTTTGGTCGTTTCCTATGAACTTCGCACTTTTGATCAAATAAGGAATAAAATAAGTAAACAAGCACTGCCGTTTACGGGTGAAATGCAATTTGAAATGCAGATTCAAAATATTTTTTCTTAAAAAAAATAAATGTTGATACTAAACGCAATTTCAATAAATTTTATGAATCGGATAATTTTATATTAGCTGATAAGATAATTTATAAATTAAAAATAACTTCTAAATTTCAATTGTGTTTAAATTATTAGTTTAAAATATATTTATTATTCATTTTGTTGATCAATTTATTTTTATATTGGCTGGGAATCAAATACGTTCTTTGATAATCATTTAATTTTAAGTTAATATATTAATAGATTTTCTTGCAAAAATATACTCTAACACATAAATAAATCATTTTTCTTAGGAAGAAGTGTAATAGCGATCAATAAGTCTGTATAGGAAATATGTTAAATGAAAGAATATTTTATAATGTTATTATGTATTATGTACTTTGTATGTAAGTAAAACTGTTCTTTATTCAGAAAAAGCTTTTCCTTTTCTTAACGAAGGAAAGCCAAAGTATTTTTATCTGAAAATGAAGTTTTTTTTGTGAACCAGTACGATATTCGCAAAATACATTTTATTTTCAATTATATTGTAGTATAAAACTGCGTTTTTCAAACTAAATTTTTAATGGGTTGCGAAATGACAGCTGTCACTCTGCGTCAAAAGTGTTATTTTATAAACAGTTAGGTCACATTGTAATAATAACAATAAACAAATATGATGGATTGCGCGGTAAAAAGGTTGACTAATTCTGATATAAAATATCAATGATTTTTTTTAATAAATTTTGCATTTTTTTTAAATAACTCCAATAAAAGTATTTAACAAAATTAGTTTAAGAAATACTTATTGAAATTAAATTAATTTTCTTAGGAAATATAAATTTCATGTAACAGTAGATTTTTATAATTTTTTTTGGGATTATCTTATATTTTGTAAAAAGTAGTACTGAGATAATTTGTGCATAGTATTATCATTTTGTTGTTAAAAGCAATATTGAACAAATTATTATGAAACTTTATATAATTAAAAAAAAAATATTAAAAAAACGGATTGTTTAACATGATGCATAAATGTAATTGTAAAATTAATATTTTAGTTCAAGTGAATAGATAATAATATTAGCAATCTAATAAAGACGATTTAACGAATTGCTTGATCTCCACACGTTATTAAAGACAAGGACGGGGAGGTGCAGTGCCTCATGGCCAATAAAAGTTACGATTGTTACCAGTGAAAATCTGCATAATAACTTGGCTGTAAGAAGATGCATTTTCATGTGAGCAGCAGATGCAAATACGAGATAGTGTACCAAGCGGTACCAAACAGAAGGAGAAGAAGGACATGCTCAACCTCAGGAGATAGGAATCTCGAAAAACCGAAATGCTCCGCACAAAGCCTTGCCTGTGCGGTTTGCGAAACAAACCGCGCGATTATATTTTACTTAGTAGCCGAGCGCCGATTAAAATTCCCAATTGCGCAAATTTACTTATCCATCAACATCATCATAATTTTTGTTTTCTTGTATTTGCAAAACGCCTATCCAATAGCAAAACAAATAAATAATCAATGCAATTAAGCATGTCCCAATGCAAACAATCGAAACGTCACGGAAATAAAGAAAGAAATAAATAAATAGAAGCAACATAATAGCGAACTTTCCAGGCGGATTGAATTATTTGCAGCTATGTTTCGTTTTCCCAGAAGACATGCATTTATGCGGCAATAGTTGTGAGAAGTGAAAGTGCTTCAATTTTGCATCTTGCTTTATGTATATATATTTTTTTCTTTCCTTTTTGTTTAGTTTTCTGCTCATTTGCGTGTGCGGAGTTTGAATGCGTTTGCAATCGAAATTTGTCCTTATTGGAACGGTTTTGGAATGGGATGGGAAGGTATTTGCACTTTTAACTTTGTGCTCATTCTACGGTGCGTATAAATACGGGAACGCTCCGAAATAACTTCGGGGACATAAATACACTTAAGAATAAAAACAGCAGAGGCGCCCGAAGAATTTTCCGGTATGCTCTCTTAATTAAACTGTGCGCAAAGTACTTTTTCTTTAGCTGCCTCGTTTTTCCATTCGCTTTGTTTTAAACGCCTTTTTAGTAACGCTCGCGGTTACAACGAGCGATCGATATTATTGTTATTATAAAACCTGGTTCCTGGTTTGAAATGGAAACGACTATTTTTTATTCTCTAGCGAAGCTTGTAAATAACACCGAGCAATATTTAAAGGCGACATTACGAATATTATGGATATTAATTAAAATTCCTGTTCTTGTCCAGTCGATAAATCGTCTATCCCCATTTGTCTTCTAATAAGGAAACGCTATACCTATCACTTATTACAAAATCATACTTAATCGAGGTCATCGAACATGTGAATTACAAACACTGCGGAGGCTGCAACAGATTTACTTTACTTTTCTTTTCTTTTTTTATTTTTTTGTTTTAATCGACTTGTCTCGGTTCGGATTCGACGCGCAAATAAATTCCTTATTTGGCAATCCTCTTCTGCCGAAACGTTCGATACGCATTCTTTTTTATTGTCATTTCTCGTTGCACGCAACAATAAACTGTTATGCAATTAACTCGTGTCTCAGTTATTAAATTGCACCGTGACATTTTCTCGTTTACATAAGTAGGTAGCGCTTTCAACTTTTGCTAACCCTTGCAAGGTCTCAATATTAATCCACTTTTTTTCTTCTATTATTATATTAATCGTTATTAAAACTGGGCACGTTTCTGCATCGAATCTCGGATTATAGTGATTTTGAATTAAATATAGGGAAAAATAATGACCTGACCTAGTATATTGCAAACAAAGTATGTAGATGGTATTCTAAAATAGATATGCTGCTGCATGTACGTTCGGGCGTTCTAGAAAGTGAAATTCCAGGATAATTTACTTGCTGACAGTGTTCCACCTTTTCCACCCAAATAAAAAACAACGTTTGTTTACAGCTCGAAAACTTAATTGGCTTGTAAATTTTAATGTCTTAATCAAAGCTTGTACATGATAAATTTAACTGCGAATATAATTATATAAATGCATTATATTAAATACGAGATTTTCTTCATAATGAATATTAAATATTAAGATTTTTACTATATTAAATATTATATTTCACCTTTTGCGCCCAAAACATTTGTTTAAAACTCGCAAAGTTAGTTGACTTTTAATTTTAATGTAAAAAAAAATAATGAAAGTTGGGAGTACAACAAAACCTCGCGTGGTTCGGATTCACTATAGTACGGTTTGAAAAGTTCAAAATAATCTAAATTATAATTGAATACAAATACAAATCTCGATTAGTCCGGTTTCAAAGAGTGCGAGATATTTCTGTAAAATTAAATAATTGCAATCATTAAAATTTTGTTAATTTTTTTTTCAATAGTTAAGAACATCTTCAACTTTTCCACAAAATACGTTTTTTACTACTGAAAAAGTGAATTGGATTTTAATTTGGAACTTTTAACATTAACACAAATCGTAGTTGATTATAAATAATAAATGTAATTAGGAATATAATTAATTAAAAGTAATTGACATATTCGATTAATGTTTATATTAATTAAGGACTTTTCCAACTTATCAATTACATTTCTTTTGATTAAACTTATAAAAAAATAAATGTCAGAGGATTTCTTTAAGATAGAAATTCCATTGAAATATCAAATACTCGTCTTTCCAAGATATCCAATTATGCACAAAAAATGCACTAGATTCCAGTTTCTTTCGTTTTATGTGTACATATCGAGGACAACATAAACAAAGAGCGTAACTGACTCTTGTTGTTGTTGTTTATTATATTTATAATGTCTCTATACTAGTTAACTGATCACGATGTCCTCCATAACAACGTGGTGTTACAAAGTTTAACAGTACATTTTTTAATCATTTTGTAAATGATTTTGTAAAAACTATACATCAAAATATATATCAATAGATTATCTATTACATAAAAAAAAGTTATGTTTCTAATTTAAAATTTGCTGACTATAATTGTAAGATCAATACGTTTTTTAATTTTTGTAATATATACAGTTTCATTGAATCTTTTTTTTCGGAATTATTCATGAATTGAAAAGTATTGTCTATGAAATTCTACAAAAGATGATGATACATTCTATTGTAATAAACAATGAATAATGATTTAAAAAAAAATAACTCATAGTTTTTGTTGTTGTTATTAATTATTATCAACATATTTAAATTTATTTATAGAAATATATAAATTTATTTACTTTTTTATTGTTCTCCAAAACGTATACAGTAATTCCTCGCATAGTGCGGCTTCGATCAATCCGGATTCACTACAATCCGGTTTGAACATTTCAAAACAAACTAATTGTTTTATACATAATTGATCGATGTTTTTCGTCTACACAGTCAAGTTTTATATTTGTGCGGCTTATTTGTTGTATATATTTATTTCCTTGATTAGTCCGGTTTCAAACAGTCAATTAATGATATTTCTCTGTAAACGACAAATATTATAAAATAATATTTATTGTTTCATTAAATTATATTTTCTTTATGAAAATTTTTACTAATTGAAAATAAAAATAACTTCACGTTTATGAATAGAATTAATCTGGTTTGATGCATGTATGTAACGTATTTAATGATTAGCTTAATATTGTTATAATTATAACAATTATAAAAGTGAAAATAAACATACAACATTTCATATTTTATAAATTATAATGTTTAGTAATTAATTCATAAAACGTTGTAAATCAAATATATTAGCAACTAA
The DNA here is from genome assembly GCF_001412225.1 of Nicrophorus vespilloides. Lineage (NCBI taxonomy): Eukaryota > Metazoa > Arthropoda > Insecta > Coleoptera > Silphidae > Nicrophorus > Nicrophorus vespilloides. The sequence continues at coordinate 6,148 of NW_017096638.1, forward strand.
AATATTATACTTTATTTAATTTGGAATAAGATACATATAATTTCTACAAATATTAATTTATTATTTAATTAATAGGAAAGTTTTAATAAAAATCGAAAAGGAACTTCAGAAAAATTAGACTATAAAATGAAAAACTACAAATTGAAAGTATTTATATAGATTTTCTTGTTTACTCGAGTGGAAATAACATCTAGTCAATTTTAAATTAAAAAAATGTACAAATTTATATTTATCACTTATGGAAAATGTATAAATAAAGAAAAAAGTATTTATAAAGATTTCCTAGTTTACTCGAGTGGAAATAATATCTAGTCAATTCTAATGCAAAACAATCGCAAAGATGAGAACAGATCGAAAGTTATGGATGAATGAATGAACTTTCTCGGATTTGAACATATTTATTATTGATTAATATAACTATCGAAAGTTGATACAAAGAGTTGGGTCTATATCGCAAGCCCGACAACCGAAAGACCGTCTATTGAAAGCCCGACAACCGAAATCCCGTGTG
>NW_017096639.1:0-53632 GCF_001412225.1 Nicrophorus vespilloides
GCAAACTGAAACGTGAATGTTTCTGAAATATTTCTTAAATTTTCTAGTTGAATAGCATTTTAATAAGTAATTAAAGTAACAATTTGCGAATAATTATCAACAATGTGGTAAGTGGAACGAGGGAAGAGGATAACAAGACTTTTGTTGACTTGGAAATGAATCTCTGGTTGGAGCGGACATTGAGGCACGAGTTGTAAGAGAACAGTTAAACACAACCGCCCACGTTTGCTACTCCACTTAAGTCAAGGAACTCTTTTTTTTTATTTATTTCTTGCCAGAACAAACTTAGCAAATAAAAAAAAAATGAAAAAGACCTGAATTGCAAAGATAAATCTAATCGCTGTACCGTATATTTAACAGCACGTTCGTCTGCATATCGAGAATCGAGTAAAGTTATTAGATTAAGTTATGAATAAATTTGTATAGTTTGTATAAACACGCATTTTGAATGATAGTTCGAACTGTATATTTGTTACAGTCTCTTATGTAATTCTAATAACTATTATTGATAAATAACAGTGGCGGCTCTTAAGAACTTGTTTTTAATCTTTCCATCCAATGTAACAGTAACTCGCATAGTCCGGCTTCGATCAGTCCGGATACACAGTTTGAACAATTAAAAAAAAAATCTAAATTTTAATTCAGAAAAATTACAAAATTATTTGTTTATATATGATGATCTCTTTTTTTTCTCAATTCATTTAGTTGCTCGAATATTCCGGTTTCAAACAGATATTTGTCGAAATCCGGACTATGCGAGTTATTCTTATATATGTAAGCAACTGACGAGTCGCCACTGATATAAATGATTATTTAATAAAAGCGTTCGGACTGTTAGTTTTTATTGCGAGCGGTTGTTATATAAATAGCTTAATGGTGTTTCGCTTCTTGTTGTGTTTCTTCCTCAATTGATTAGCGCGGTAATTCATACTTGACGTTTTATTATCAAAAAGCGTTGATAGCATCGCGTTACTGTTAGACAGACAAGGCAGAGTCGTTTCGAAAATGGAAAGGAAAAGCGGGCAGAAAGAAGTCGTAATAACGGTGGTCTCTGGACTGGCAGCATTACAATTTCGTATGGTAATTGAAGCTAAATCATAATAACACTTGCTGCTGCTGCTGCTTCCTGACATCTTCTCGAGGATGGAAGAATTTTTTTTTTTGCAATAGTCAATTCGAATTGAAAATCATTCAACTAATGGATGTAAACAATGATCGACCACTCTTGAATAATGCACGAACGATGTAATTAAGAGCGTTGCTTTCTGAATTATGGATGGACATCGGGTTTGAGAAAAAGGAGGAGAGTAATTGCCGCTTTACAATTTGCCATTATTATAATTGTCGCTATTTACATTCGGAACTGATTACGAACGCACGGGCATCAGTAATTAAATCGTCGTTACAGGAGTGAGACGGAAAGTGGAAAACCGGTGCGGAGTTTTAATCGAACATTCCGGTAAAATAAAAAGTCCTTAACTAATCTCTGTTCCAGCCCATTTGGCGCCGATCCTAATTCTATACACTGCACTCTGGTTTTGGCGTTAAGTCAATATGCTAATCGGATTTGTCTCTGCCGGTTTATGTCTTCGTAATTTACATTTGTTTTGCTTCATTATTTTTGTGTTTCTCTCTGGAAGAGATCGAACACCATAAGGTTTTTCATTATATTAACATAAAAAAACACTTACCTTCTTCATCTGTTTCTAATTCTATAAGACTTATAGAATTAGTCGTGGAAATTTTTTAACCATTACCCCAAAATATTATTGCGTAAGTCGATATTACCCCCCCCCCATTCTGAATAGAAAACAATCAGTGTAAATTTTAAATAAACATTATTTAGTGAATTAATTTGCATTTACATATTTATAAAAAAGAGTTACATGAAAATAGTAACAAGTAATAATAGACAAACAAAATAAAATTCTTAAATTGGAACAAACAAAAATTAATTTGAAACTTTCCTCCTTCAGGTTTTGGAAAAATGATGTTGCTTCATGTTTGATGTAATTACTTAAAAATTGGGACTTTTTGATGTAAGAGCAATTTGAATACAGTCTTCGGCGTTTAATCGATTTCTGTTTTTCGTTTTTATGTTCATTAGAGTGGAAAAGCCTTGTTCACAAAATTAAGTTGTTGCAAATGGCAGCAATTTTTTTACCGTCTCCTCATGTGCAATTTTGAAAGCCTTTGACAACCAAAAAGACTTGCTTTGGTCTCAAATTGAATACAGTATTGGATGGAAGTTCAAGAATTGCCTCTGCCAAACCTGGAGGTTCTTCTGGTATGTTAGTAATTTCACATTTAAAAGGATCTTCAACCCAAATCACAGTTTGTACATCAAGATCTGAAAAGTAGTCAGAGAACCGCTCTCTGAGTTTGGAAACATTTTTACCCCATTTTGGGTAATTTACCCCGGTTCCCCGATTGGTATAAGTGAAAGGAAAGGGTGAATAGGAAATAAAAGACAATTTTTTTTCGTTTCGTTTTTGGTTATTTTATATTGTTTTGATGTTATATACAGGATAACCTTATATTTTCGTTCGTTCGTTCGTTAATTCGTTCGTTCGTTCGTTCGTTCGTTCGACATTTTTTTATCAAGGTGGCCGATCCTTGGCGGAACAAACGTTACAATCAAATTTAATGTCGGTTACATTTTTATCTTTGAACTTGATTTCTTCTTGAGGGCACACGTCGTTCTGGAACGGGCCCCAGATGGAGCGGGCTTCCAGTTTCTCACGTTCGAGAACGACGTGTAAGCTGCACGGCCTGCAAATCCTATCCTCGGAGCAGCGATGTTTCGATGTTAGGTTGTGCGTGCTTCCGGGAACTCTGTTGCAGGTGCCCCCACTTTGTGGAAATGTGATATTTTTTTATAGATTTCATGACTTCGCTGACGAATTTCCAGTAAGTGCTGCAGCTTCGTGGTTTATTTTATAAATTAAAGGTAAATTAACCATATTGAAACTCTAACTTGGAAACACTGGTATTGATATCGTTAATTGAAAGTACATATTGTCTATGGGGAATATTATACTTATTTATATATATATATATGTATGTTCCATTAAATACTATTTACACTAAACAGACACTGTAGACATTTAATTTTTATTGTTTGTGATCATCTCGTCAGTGTGATTCAATTGTGCGGAAACTATAATTACGAAACGATAAACACGAACACTCGATCGTCCAGGTGTGAGGAACGCCTTTGTTTGGGCCGTGCTCGATCGCGAACGCTCCCCATCTTTATGTTTATTTTCAAGTGTTTGGCAAAATGTGAAATTGCGAAGCGTCCGGTCACGACGTCCGAATGGTCAACGGATTGTTGCGTGCTTCCATTTCGTACAAACTGAAATAAGGGTTCGGATGGATCAACGTGCCTCTTCCTCTACTCCGTGGATCGGCTAAATTATTGTCTTCGAAAAAATGGTGCAAACCGAGGGGGGGGGGGATAAGATTTAAACGAACTCAGATGTAGAATGTTCTGTGCGTAAGAGACCATTTCCAGCCGCGTTCGATTGACCATAGGACTCAGTTCGAAACCATGGCGCGCGAGAAAATCGGTTGAGAACAGCAGCGTTTAGGCTCGAGATGTGCTGCTTGCATAATTTTGTTTGTTTTTGTTTGTTTAGTTGAAAGGGTCGCGAAACGTTCGAAGAAGGGTGGACCCACCCCCGTCAGTCCGCGCCACGATGCTGGAAAGGTTCGAAAGAAGGAATAATAAGGTAAGGTGGGTTTGGGGATAAGTTAAGTAAGTGCAGAGAGGTGCGCGCATGGGTTTCGGGAACTGATGCCGCGAAGGTCATAGAATCCCGAGCCCAGGACCTCCGGGAAGGCCCTCCCGTCTCCTCTATGACAGTCCGGCGCGCGGCGGAGATTCGACCCGGCTGGAAACGAGATGGTTTTAGTTTTTTTTTAGTTTTCATTAACCCAGGCTTTCGAACTGAAAAGGGTTTCAACTTAGGCGTTGGTAGTAGAAGGCGCGATCGTTCGTAATCAAAGGAAGAGGCCAGCTGCAACCCGAACATGGGGAAGGGAATCTGAAACTTCCACCTGAAAGATCTAAGGAATCTTCGGAACGTGCGCACGGTTCCCCCTTTTTGTTTTACAGAAACGGCGTCTGGGTCCAGGTCGGATCGCGTCTAGGAGTAGTAGTAATGGTTAGTAGTAGTATACTAGATCCGATCCAAGCTTGACCCTGTTCGCTATTGGGACGCTTTCAGATTCGCTCGCTGAGAGGTCCATCACCATCGTAGCAGACGATGGGCGGATTTCATTGAACGGGATCCGTGGGGTCGAGGGGGCAACGCGTGCGGGAATCGTGTTGGTAAGATACGATTTCGGCGCGCGTTGCTCCCCGGCGTCCTGTGGAAAGTCGAGGGAATCGAAGTGGGAAAGGTTCCAAACGCGAAGCACGAGCACACCGGGATGCGTTCGTGCCTGGTTGCGAGTCAAATTCGCCTGACGACGATATCCAAAGAAGAACTGTTGTGACGAATGTGTCGCAACCATCGTCTTGCCCCAATTCACATAATCATCATCGATCCGACTTTACCATTTCGATGGTGCTGTTGGTGATCAACATCGAGCATGCAAGGGTGCAGCATGAGAAAAATTTAAAATGTACATTGTCCCTTTTCTTTTTTTTCTTGGTGGTTTTTTTGAAATGATTTCGTCTATTTTCAGCTAAGTGTAATTTGTGGGTTTAGCAGATCTCTGTTGGTCTGTCTCTGTGAAACGGGGTCGGAGTGGGCCGCTCCCGAACTGCGGCCCTCGTCCAGACGCGGTTTTGTCCTTCTGGTCTGTTATTTAACCGGGGTCCATTGATCATCACGAATATACCAAACGCATGATCTTCGACGTTGGTTGTGATGGTGGTCGTGCTGTTGGTGTTAAGATCTTCGGCCACACTTCTCGGCTGCCCTCCGAGGGCTTCACGGTGGACCATCCGGAAGTGTGGCCGGACGCAAGGGTCTCTGACGACTGACCACCGACGATGGTCCGTCATGGTGACTTCTCGTCCATCGATCGCCCTCTCCGTCGGTCTCGGGTCTCCTCTGGTGTTATTACAGGTGATCGGTGGGCATCCGGTCGAAGCCCTTTAGGACGCCTGCACCTTAGGGCTTGCGCAGCAGTTGGACGTGGGGCATCGTCGGCCCCGGGGTCTCAGAAACCCCGGAGCCTCGATCGGCGTCCACTAGATGAGCAGGACCAGCGAACGCACCTCAGACACAGCTCCTCGGCTGTCCCAAGGACGAGAGCGACGATAACTCTTCTTCTACCGAAGCGGAACGTTGCCTCCTCCTCCCTCGGGACACCTCCAAAGATGCGGCAAGCAGAAAAGCTGAGGATTCAGCGACGACGGGAAGGTTCACGCCTTGGCGCCGCTGCAATCGGCGACCTGCGGATCTCCGCTCGCTCCCTCCACGCTGCACACCGAGTCTTCAGGAGTCCGCGATGGCTCTGCTTCCGTCGTCTCCTCCGGCGCTGGCTTCTGAACTCGATGTTTACCGTAGAGATTCTGCACAACAAAAAAAACCCCCAACAGGCAGCATTAGAGCAACTCGTGTTGCAATCGCACGTGCAAATTTGAAAATTTGACCTCGTTCCTCGTCATCCCCACTTACCCTTTCACGACTTCCTTTCTTCTGTTGGCGTTAGTAAAAACGTTTAATTATTAATCGATTTTCATGCACCCATGCAACGTAATACCATCTACTCAAGTACTTGCCAAATAACTTTAACAAGAACAACATGTAGAATGGGACAAGATTCAGACAAATACAAGAAAGATACTTTCCAAGTATTCAACAATATTTATAATTTGTTCAAAATCTCGAACGTTCATAGACAATCATAGATTATTAAACCAAACTCTTTCTGCCATTAAATATTTTGAAAAAATTTTGTTGCAACTATTTCTGTATCTCTCCCATAGTTCAATTGACAAATTCCAAATAATGATTCAATTAATTCCAAAAATAATTTTATTTAATATTGAGTAAATGTAATTGAATATCTAAATCGATTGCGTGCCTATCCCAAGCTGCAGACTGTTGCAACCCTTGGCAACAGGGGGATGCTGCGCGTAGCATTCAGATCAAGGTTGGTCCTGGATTTTATCGATTTTATGACCGCCCTGACGACCTCAACCTCTCCTTCATTGAGGACCGCACCCAAAAGTGCATCAATCAATTTCAGATCATCTTTATTATGATTTTTTTTTAACAATATCAAAAAATAAAATTAGTCTTCTGTACATCCAGAATTATTTGGATCTACAATAGTACATTCTATCATTGTGAAAAAAATATTTTTCTTTATTGTTTTATTTACAATTGTTGCATTTTCATACTCTTTGTACATTTTTTTTTACAAATTTTCAAAAATTAGTTAAATTTTTGAAAAGATACAAACACAATAAATCTTCGATACATCCAGAATTATTTGGATCTACAATAGTTTAATTACATTCTATCATTGTGAAAAAAATATTTTTCTTTATTGTTTTTATTTACAACTGTTGCATTTTCATACTCTTTGTACATTTTTTTTACAAATTTTCAAAAAATTTAGTATTTTTTTGTTTTCGATATGATACAAACACAATAAGTCTTCGATACATCCAGAATTATTTGGATCTATAAAAGTCTAATTGCATTTTATCATTACAATTATTGCATTATCATACTTTTTGTATACTTTTTTTTTACAAATTTTCAAAAATTTAGTTTTTTTTTTTCGAAATGATACAAACACAATAAGTCTTCGATACATCCAGAATTATTTGGATCTATAAAAGTCTAATTGCATTCTCTCATTAAGAAAAATAATCTTCAATTCACTTCAATTATCTTTGTTAATTCCAATTCCAATTATTCGAATTTTTGACTTATGAAAGAAAAAGTTATACAACATTTTTCATTCATTATTTTAGGAATTAAAATCATTATTTTTGTCAATAGTTAAATAGTGGCAGGTGGATTTTCGAAATTTGGTTTAAACATTTAAAATAAATATACATTTATTATAGACACGTTCATGTTCGAAAATTTGAACAAAATTTTCAATTGAGGAAAAATGGAAAATTTATAGAAAAAAATTGATTACTGAAAAAATTGATTTAGATATTGGGAAATAGTTTAATTTATATTGGAATTCGATCAAGATTAATGAAATGTATGCATGACATTGAAATTTATGAATTATTGTTAAAATTCTGAATTTTAATTATTATTATGGTTATGAGATTTTTGTTAAATTGTAATAAATTATTTGTTTGTGTAAATAAATAAATAAATTGCACCTACTTGCAAGCTGAATCTTCTGTGCTGAGCTTTCCTGCCACCTCGGCGTTTGGAGATGTGCGGGTTGTCCCTGCAGATGGTCTTGGTCTTGAAGATCTCCAACTGCGTGTAGAGCCGCTTCAGCTCGGCCCTTATATCGTCGGGACTCATGTCGGCCAGGGTGACTTCCCCCACTTCGACGTCGCTGTTGTTCCCGGTCAACGGTCCATGCGCGTTAACATCCTGCAGGACGAAAACAGGATCAGCGACAAATGATAAAACGAGCAAAACCACCGCAACAATTTTTCGCTTCTCCTAGCCACCCCTGAAAAGATTTTCGTCGGATTTTTTCACGGTCACCATCGAACACCTTGGATCCATGTGATTGCACAAGAAAAACTTCAATCCGAAGACGTTTTCATAAAGAAAAACGCGAAATTCTGAGCGACAGTAGGCGGAGCTTCACCTGTTATGATCGATAATGCATCAACACCCACATACACCCCCACCCCCGATGCAAGAGATCCGAGCCCCGGGAATTCTGGGAAAAAAAAAACCTTCAGCGAGCCGAGCTGCTTTCTTTTTACCCTTTTATTTGGTACATTCAATATTCGATAATGCACCAAAAGAAAAGGGTACAAAAAAACAGCCGCATCTAATTCCAAATCTAACATTAATTTGTAACGAACGAAAGCCTCGAATGTGAGCTAATTTTTTTTTTAATAGTTAGATATGCTGTGATGCAAACGAGATGGATGTACACGGGTTTCGCGTCCGATGAAACGAGATGAGAGCTGTCGCGTACGTACGCGCGGAATACTAGGTATGGAGGTATCCCGGAGCAACAGATATTGATTTTGACGTAACCTAGGAAACTGGAGATGGGTGTACGATGGTTTGCGTTTGCAGGAAAGGGATGCAACTAGCTGCGAAAGCGCAACTCTAAACGGGATGGAATTGTTGAGAAGACAAAAAGAGCACAACATTGCATCAGATTTCGAAATTGACAAAGATAATCATTTTCATTAAAATTATCAAATTTTGTATTAGTTTTGTAATAAATTAGGCAAGCAGAAAATAAATGTAAAAGTTATTCAAACCAAATTGTTTTAAAACAAAATCAAATCTATTGATTTTTCAACTCTGTTGATTGGCACGTTGACACAACACCTCCGCTCTTGGAGAAATAAACAAAATCTTGTGTTTCCAGCCTACTGTTAAACCCTAAGATTACTATTACATGAAAACGAAGCGCATGAGTACATCGATCGACCAGCAACCAGCTGTTAACCTTGGACTGTTCTAAACACTATACTTCTCAAGTAGATTATACTTGTGCTGTGTTTATTGTCATGTAAATATTTCTCAATCAATTTTTCATATTTTTTTCTTCTTTCTCCAAGTAGTACCCTAGCCTACTATTACCAAGTAACGTTTCAATTGCAATTAAAATTTCTTCTGTGTGTTTTTTTCAAGCGATTTTTGCTTTCGCAACGTTTTTCATCCAGGACGTACGCGGCTTCCCATCCCGTTTAACGTTCCGTTTTCCGGAAACTACCTGCATCTCGCTTCATCATGTGCGGTTCGTGCGGCGCGGCGCGATCCATCTCCGTCAGTCCAGATTTCGGAACGCTACAGACAAATCAATATTTATTGCATCCCACCCCGTTTATGTTTTCATCTCACTTCAACGCATTTCAATTACATAACGGTAATAGAGACATACAGATTTTTAGTTGTGAATTAATTTTTGATTAGTTTCAATTGATAATTATAAAAAAATTATAGTTTTTTTTTGTTATTTTAAAATTAATAACTTTTTTTTTCAAAATCTAATTTTTTTAATAGATAAACATAGAAATTACTATTAAAAAAATATTTAATTAATATATTTTCAGTTATTAGTGGAAATAATAATTTGTAAAGCATTAAAAACAAAAGTTGAAATATTTCTGTTCATTAAATTTTTGTCGATTTTAAAAAAGTTATTGAATTTGAAAAATGTACAAATATTATTGTTTTTTTTTTTATTTAATTTGTTTATAACGAAAACTGATATTTTCTTGAAAATTTGTAATTCCAATTTAGAAAAGAAACATTTTTTTCAATATTGAAATTTTTAGTTGTGAGTTAATTTTTGATTAGTTTCAATTGATAATTATAAAAAAATAATAGTTTTTTTTTGTTATTTTAAAATTAATAACTTTTTTTTTTCAAAATCTAAGTTTTTTAATAGATAAACATAGAAATTACTATTAAAAAAATATTTAATTAATATATTTTTAGTTATTAGTGGAAATAATAATTTGTAAAGCATTAAAAACAAAAGTTGAAATATTTCTGTTCATTAAATTTTTGTCGATTTTAAAATTTTTATTGAATTTGAAAAATGTACAAATATTATTGTTTTTTTTTTTAATTTAATTTGTTTATAACGAAAACTGATAGTTTCTTGAAAATTTGTAATTTCAATTTAGAAAAGAAACAATTTTTTCAATATTTAATTTAATCCGGTCCTGTCTACACATATATTTCTCCAATGAAATACAAAACACGTTTACCTGCATCCATTTTATTCGCAGTTCCGTCTACCCACAGCAAAATCTATATTGATTGTATCCTTCCTACTCTCATATCTCATCCATTTTATACTTTAAATCAGTGTTTCCCTACAACTTTTCTACCAGGCCACACCTAAAATTCTCATGCCCCTTATGTACATATACATAATTTGCCCCATGTGGGGCGTGGGGCCCCAAGTTGAGAAACACTGGAACATATTCTAAAGTTTAGAAGAATTTTCAGATAATTCTCATTATTTGCAATAGAATTTTTGTATTAGAATTCTACATACAATAATTTAGATTTTGAACTAATTAAATTATTTAGTAATCTGTAAATTACTTTGTTTTCAGTTTTTCAGTCAACTATTTTACTTTGTATATAAAGTCATGTAAAAAAAAAATCTGAAACATTTTTGAAAATTCCCATTTGAAAATTTCATAAATTAAATTTTAATCGAACAAAATAAATTCTAAATAATTAGTATCCTAATTATTTTTTTTATTGAAATATCTCATTACCTGAGATATTAACATTATCTTCACTAAATATTACTCCTTTTTTTTTGGTAAAAAATTAAGTTATATAATTATACTTAATACATTTGATTTCTATTCTTCTGTTCAATTAATTAATTAATATTGCGTAATAGATATGAGATTTTGTCTCTGGGGACACACAAAGCTCGTTTCCATGCCGACTCAATATACACACACACATTTGTTCGGCAGTCCTGCAACTACTTGCATCTCTCTCCATCATCTCTCGTTGCTAGGGCATCCGTCTCTATCATCTCGAAAAGTGTGCATGCATTTCAAAATCAATAACTGTTGCTCCTGGAAACGGCGGCTCTCCATCTCGCTTAATTGTGTTTGCACGTCCGCAGCCTCCCATCATTTAATCGCATCTTCCTTCTATTGACATTACATTTTTCCGCTTCGTAAAAGCTTTCCACTCTCAACTTTCAAATTGTATATACATCTAGTAATAGAAAATAAACGAGTAGATTTCAACTTTAATTATGTAAGTTCATTTTTCAAGTTTATTTTGCTAAAATTCCATTAAAATTGACTTTAATTTAGGTTATTTTTTATATTTTTATTAATAATGATGTTGAAAGTATTGCATAATATTTCATATTGTTGTCTCTTTTTCGGGATACGTGTACGAATTTATCGCAGGAGTGATTCTGCAGTCCTGCAACTGCGTACATCTCTCTCGAATAAATGCAAATCATATGCACATCCATCTCTGTTGCCCCGGGTCTCGACTCGTGCAGATTTCGAAATCAATAATTGTTGCTCCTGGTTACCAGAATCTACCCTCCCCCCCCAATCACGGATGCATGTGTTTACGTGTGTTCCATTTTATACAAATCACGGGAATTATTGACTTTTTTTTACACTTTATTGACTTTTATAATAAAATTTAATTTACTTCTTAATAACAATTAGTAGATTATAATTAATTGTTTTCATTTAGTTTTAATACTATTATTAAAATAAATGTTATACGAATTTTTCATATTTTTGTTATGTTCGCATTATTGAAATTAATTTTAAGTTTTGATCACATCATAAAATTGTATGATTATAGTAACAAAACTGACATAACCTCAATAGAAAATAAATGAAGGTAAAACTAAATAGTAACGTTTCTTTTATAACACTTTCTAATTTCAAATGGAAATTAATTTGTGGATTATTTTATTACATATTTTATTTAAAACTAATTATTTTAAACTTTACAAGAAAAAAAGTTGTAACATTTCTTAGCTTTTATATCGAATATCGCAATTATATCGAATCCTATAGTTCTTTTTTCAACTTTCATTGAAGCTTACGCAAAGGGAATCTGCAGAAGACAGGCAATTACCGAACGAAAATAGAAATAATTGATCGAGGAGGCACGTGGACGAATTCCACGTATCTGACACGTGGTCATAACTCAGTTACAAAACAAAATGTGAAATAAATGATGAAACAAAATATAAAACAATTGATTTGTTACAATTACCCAAGACAAAAACATTTGATTAATGTCAAAAACAACAAAAAAAACATACCTAACCTAAAACATTTGACACATGTCAAAATTAATGATTTTTATTTTTTTTTTCAAGTTTATAATTGTACTAATTGCAAAATATTTTGACGAAAACAGATATTTGTAAAATTAATAAAAACTTCTATTAAAAATGTCATGAATTAAATATTGATTACGTTACTTTTGCAGGAAATAACGTAAAACGTTTAATATGTTGTTAGGAAAACTTGTTTTGATAGTTACATTTTTTTTTGCTAAGTACTTCTTCAGTTTAATGGTTCATAGCTGTATTGAGAGAGCATTCAAATGGAAATTTTGCAGGTATGCATTATTGATTTATTGCTGCAGTAATCGAGTACGCATGTAGTGTGGACGGGAGCTCCAAAGATCCGGGATTCATGGCCGACAACGATGATAAACGCATTTAACTGTTAAACTAATATTTTGATTATAAATCAACTAATCTTGAAATCATTCAGTTTTTTGCTCAAAACGTTTTGAATTCTATTAAAGAAAAAGTTAATTCAAGTTTTCTTTTAACTTTTGTAGAATATTAATTACCTGAAGATAACTTGATATAATTTAGGAAAAAAATAATTTTGTTGGATAATTTTACTACTTTATAAGAAAATCGTCTTCATTATAATTGCTTTGAGTTTATCATCTATCCAAGTTATATCCTTTACATATCATGCTTAACTTTCGTAATATAGTTGTTACATGAAGTCTATTACAATTTGGAATATAAGAAAAAATAATATTATTTGATGTATTGATCAAAATTCGTAACTTTTTTTCTCTCTCGATTCTGTTTTGCTTGTTAATTATATTTCCCTATGTATATCATTAAAATGGAAATTTCCCAGCGGATCCCCGGGCATTTGCCCGGGAAAAATCTAGTTAGCCGTTGCCCTTGGTTACCTGCATCCTGTCTACTTCTCCCATTTCATTCTCTATATAATACATTTTTTTTTATTATTTAAAAACAATAAAATCAATTTTGTATTTTCGCTTTTTCAAAAACAATTTCATCGGATAATTTATGATAATTAATTGCATTTTCACCTGCAGATATAATTGCACCTGCATATGTATGTAGGTGCAATTATTGATTTATTGTTTGCAAGCGACGAATCCCTGGGGCTCGAACTATTTGCGGAAATGAAAACAAAATAAAATATAAATTATTTCTTTGAAAAAAAAGTCTATTTTTGTACATTTCAAATGGAGAAAAACATTTACTTTAAGAATATAAAAAAATATTAATTAATATCCCTAATTCATAATATGATGAAATTTTTAATTATATTTTATCAAATTTGTATATTCGTTTCGAAGAAATAGATAATATCAATAATGAAAACTAATTTTAAGTATCTTTACAAATGTTAATCAGTTTTAAATTAAATTAAAGATGATACTAATTAGGTGAGTCGTATAGTCGTGAGTCGTTTTTCTTATCTGTTGGAAATAACTGGATTTTCTATAATAATTTTTTATATTCATTTTTAAATCATTCCCTAATTTGCTTATCTATAATTAAATAATATTATTTAACTTAATGGTATAGAAATGCAATATATTTCCAGAAGGCGTCTATATCGCAAGTCCGACAATCTATTGAAATCCCGACTTTCGAAATCCCGACAATTAAAATCTTGAGTGTATCGAAATCCCGAAAATATCGAAATCCCGACTGCAATAAAAATGTTATTGTAGAAATTTATAATAATAAAAGACACTGTCGGGGTTTCGATATAGTCGGGATTTTGATTGTCTGGATTAGGGTATCCGGGATTTTGACATAGTCGGGATTTCGATATAGTCGGGATTTTGATTGTCTGGATTAGAGTAGCCGGGATTTTGACATAGTCGGGATTTCGATATAGTAGGGATTTCAATACAGTCGGGATTTCGATACACTCGGGATTTCGGTTGTCGGGCTTTAGATTGCCACCGTTCCAGAAGTATATAGTTCAGTAGCGACATCTATCAACGAATAACCGAAGTTCAGGAACAACCCTTTCCCTTGAATTTACTTTTATCACGCTATTAACTGAGAACATAGCCTTCCTGTTAATCACATTTCAGTTCAAATTTTACGAACATTCTGATAATTATTACAGTCGAAGACAAAGAAAATTGATATTATTTCAAAATATTAAAACAAATTTTAAAAAAATGGTAACATATAACAAAATAAGTAAACTAAATTTTCACTTATTTTGTTTATGAAGATTAGACTATATGTTGCATATACATACTTAAATACTACTTTTGCTATAAGTCTATGTAAATGTATTTTTAATATAACGAAATCTTTAATAATGAAAAAATTAGTACTTTGATTATGAAACCTGGAATCTAGATTATAGATGGAAATTTTTCTCCCAGTATTTTCATTTTTTGTTAAATTTAGTGTATTTACTTTTAATGTCATCTAAATATAGTTAAGTCAAGTATATATCAGTTTTTGATTAATTTAGAATAAATTTAGTTATATTAGTTATAAAATCTAAATGCAAAAGCTTTTATCTAGAATTTGCATCTTTTGATTCGTTATTTAATTTTTAGTGCTTATAAGTGCATATTTGGATAAATTTGTAGATCTTTGAATCAACTAAACTAATTTTGGTCAAATAATAATGTAAGAATCTATTTAAGCACTTCTTTTTATGTACTAATTAGATAATACTAGTATTTTGAAATTGGATTAATTAATGTAATCCATGATTTATAAAAATAAGTAATTTTTCTTTCCACTAGATAAATCATTGTAGCAAATAGTTAAGTGTAGGTTAATTGACGAAATTATGTATTTAATCTATTTCGTTTCTACTATTTGCATTGCACAGAATAATTAATTTAAGTTGTTACTTGTTCTATTACTTCTATTACCGTTTTACATAAGAAGAAAACAGCTTTTTAGTCTAATTTGTAAAACCCTTTAGTTGCGGATGAGGACGTGCCTAATGCATGTTTTCCTTTTAGCGTAATTTAAATTCTGCGAGAACGGAATGCGAGGCGAACGTGAGTTTCGCGATGCGACCGGGAGGAAAATAGGGAAATAATGATGGTCGAGTAGTGGAAAGCATGTCAAGTGTACGAAGTTAAATGCGAAACGTCCACTTCCATCATAGTGTAAAAGCGTTCTTCACATCATCTGGCGTTAAAGCCTGCTCTCGTATATTATGCAAATGTAGTTTCCCCCGAAGGATTCGAATCTATCGAATCCTCCTCATTTTTCGGGACCAAACGAACCGTGAAATTGAACGTTTTGTCGAACGTGTCTCTCAAACACCCCTCAGGCTTTACATGTGCAAGAAGCACACTATAAACTATAAACAGGTGCGAATTGAGAAACTAGAACAAAGCCATGAACGAAAATTGTAGATTTCAAAATACAAAATTGATTGATTTGTTTTATTTTAAACGTGAAATGTCAAAGCTATGATCAAATACCAAAAATTCCAATTAAATTGACGTTTAACAAAATGACATTGACATGTACAAAACGATTAGCCACAATTGAGATATAGGTTAGTTTTGAATCTTTATTTTAAATGTGAAATGTCAAAGATATGACAACAATTATCAAAAAATCCAATAAGATTGACATTTCATATTTCAAAATGATATTAATAACTCCAAATTTACTATTGAGCTGTTGCATCATTGATTATTTTGACATTTTTAAATAGTTAGCTTTTTTGTTTGAAAATGTCTAAGCTATCCATCAAATATCAAAAAATCCAATAAGATTGGGTTTGCAATAGCCATCGATTATTTTGTCCTTTCAACATGACATTGACAGTTTTTGTTTGAAAAATGTGACATGTCAAAGCTATGATCAAATACCAAAAATTCCAATTAAATTGACATTTAACAAAATTACATTGTTAAATACAAAACGATTATATGGATTAGCAACAATTGAGTTATAGGTTAGTTTTGATTCTTTATTTTAAATGTGAAATGATATGAACAATTATCAAAAAATCCAATAAGATTGACATTTCATATTTCCAAATGGTACTAATAACTCCAAATTTACTATCATTGATTATTTTGACATTTAGAAATGACATTAACAACTTCAAAATGTCTAATTAGGTAATAGATAATTCATTTATTTGGTTAGCTTTTTTTGCTTCAAAATGTGAAATGTCAAAACTATGTACCAAATATCAAGAAATCCAATAGGATTAGGTGGCTATTGCAACATTGAATAATTTGTCCTTTCAACATGACATTGACAGTTTTTGTTTGGAAAATGTGACATGTTCAAGCTATGAGCATTTATCGAAAATTCCAATAAAGTTCACATTCAATATTTCAAAATGACATTGACAACTCCAAAATTATTATTTAGCTGTTGCAGCATTTATTGTTTTAACTTTTGGAAATGACATTGACAGCTTCAATCCATAGATAATTTATTGGTTAGTGTTTTTTTTGTTTGAAAATATGAAAGCTATGATCAAATACCAAAAATTCCAATTAAATTGACATTTAACAAAATGACATTGACAAATACAAAACGAATATATGGATTAGCCACAATTGAGTTATAAGTTAGTTTTGATTCTTTATTTTAAATGTGAAATGTCAAAGATATGAACAATTATCAAAAAAATCCAATAAGATTGACATTTCATATTTCAAAATGATACTAATAACTCCAAATTTACTATCATTGATTATTTTGACATTTAGAAATGACATTAACAACTTCAAAATGACTAATTAGGTAATTGATAATTCATTTATTTGGTTAGCTTTTTTGCTTCAAAATGTGAAATGTCAAAACTATGTACCAAATATCAAGAAATCCAATAGGATTAGGTGGCTATTGCAATATTGAATAATTTGTCCTTTCAACATGACATTGACAGTTTTTGTTTGGAAAATGTGACATGTTAAAGCTATGAGCATTTATCGAAAATTCCAATAAAATTCACATTCAATATTTCAAAGTGACATTGACAACTCCAAAATCATTATTTAGCTGTTGCAGCATTTATTGTTTTAACTTTTCGAAATTACATTGACAGCTGTTGAAGCTATAATATAAACATAAATAATTTGTTGGTTAGTGTTTTTTTTTGTTTGAAAATGTGAAATGTCAAAAAGCTATGAACAAATATCATAAATTTCAATAAGATTGACATTTAATATTTCAAAATGACATTGACATGGATCAGTGAAATGTCAAAGCTATGAATAAATCCAATAATATTGATTTTTAAATAAGACACTGATAACCTCAAATTTATAATTTGGATATTTCTTCATTAATTTGTTGGTTAGATTTAAATAAATGTTACCTGACCTTATAAATTTCAATAAAATTGACATTTAATATTACAAAATGACTTTGACAACTCCAAAATTATTATTTAGCTGATGCAGCATTTATTGTTTTGACTTTTAGAAATGACATTGACAGCTTCAATCCATAAATAATTTATTGGTTAGTGTTTCTTTTTTTGTTTGAAAATGTGAAATGTCAAAAAGCTATAGACATATTTGTCCACAAATTTCAATAAGATTGACATTTAATATTTTAAAATGACATATTACAAAATGATCAGTGAAATGTCAAAGCTATGAATCAATCCAATAATATTGACTTTTCAAAAAGACACTGATAACCTCAAATTGATTAATTTGTTGGTTAGATTTAAATAAATGTCACCTGACCTTATAAATTTCAATAAAATTGACATTTAATATTACAAAATGACATTGACAACTCCAAAATTATTATTTAGCTGTAGCAGTATTTATTGTTTTGATTTTTAGAAATGACATTGACAGCTACAATCCATAAATAATTTATTGGTTAGTGTTTTTTTTTGTTATTTGAAAATGAGATATGTCAAAAAACAATGAACAAATATCATAAATTTCAATAAGATTGACATTTAATATTTCAAAATGACATTGACATTGACATAAATCAGTGAAATATCAAAGCTATGAATAAATCCAATAAGATTGACATATCAAAAAGACACTGATAACCTCAAATTGATTATTTGGATATTACTTCATTTATTTGTTGGTTAGATTTAAATAAATGTTACATGACCTAATAAATTTCAATAAAATTTACATTTAATATTTCAAAATGAGATTGACAACTCCAAAATTATTATTTAGCTATTGCAGCATTTATTGTTACCCTAATATTTACCCTTTTATTTTATAAATTTGTGCTACTTTCGAATCTACGCACAATTATCGAATATGCCAATAATATTTTTCAATTATTTGAATTCTGATCTACTTTATTTTTAATATTAATCCGCTCATGGATGAAATAAAATCAAAAACCGGACACCGTTGATGTTGATTACGTATTCATCGTTGGATACCAAAGAAGAACATGGTACAAATGAAAAAGAGTGAGAATGCGAGAATGAGTGTATGAGAAAGAGAACGGCAATAGAATTGATTATGTAACATGGTAACCATAATAACAGTAAGCCCGGGGTCAAAGACCCGCGTCACGAAATGTGTAGAGATCTAAATAATATAATTTTTTTAAATTCATATTTAGTGCAGTGCATTTCTTTCTATTCAATGTGATCGATCGATTGATACGTTATGTATATACAAATTTTTTGTTTTAGTTATTTCAGGTGAGGATGTGCAATCAAGTTACCTTGAAAGCATCGACGGGAAACCTGCAGGAATATTCCTGCGCCAAAGATCTGACCTGTTTCTGTTGATACCAAAATTTTGGCACGAAGACGAGCAGGAGGGTGAGCGTTGCGGTGCACTGGGTCCGTAAGCAGGTTGCTATGAGGACGGCGTCCGGATGGAGACCAGGTAAGATCCAGATTCTCGATAGGTAGAAGATCGAGCTTACTGCAAGCTCGATGCAGATCGCGGCGCACAGAAATCTTCGTTCCTGAAAATGAAAAACAGTTATGAATTGTGTAATTTATTGATTGAAAAAGAGTTATGAATTCATCAATACTTGAAGTAATCCAATTACAATACATAAACAAATATTGGAAAGTTACATCTCTTAGATTAAAAGATTCTGAAGTTTCTGAAGTTTCAATCTTAAAACTATCTTTAATTTAATTATATTAACTTAATCGGATTATTACTAATGTTTACTTAACTTAAGTAAGATTCAGTTTTCTTTTTGTGTGCTAAAATTCGAGTAAGATTTGTTAAGTTTTTTTTTTACAGATGATGAAAGTTCTGTTATTTTTGATTTAAATACTTTCAAATAATTAAGTAACTTTGTCAATTTAAAGTTCATCTTCAAACATTGAAAATTTGTGAATATTTATGACACTTGAATAATCCAACAAATTTGACTTAAGTTTAGTCAAACTTTATAACAACTTAATCTAAACCAACGAATCATAAATCATTTACTAAATACTTGAAACTAAGTGAAGTGATAAAAATTATGATTTGTTTTTGATATAAAAAGAAACGTTGTTACAATTTTTGTATTTTTCTCTCGTAAAATTGTATTTTTTTTTGGTATTACTTAAATCAATTATTATCATATTAATTAAATATTAACTTAGATTTTGTTGAATTATTTAAAATTTTTAAATAGGAAAACTTATATATACTTTCGGTTTATTCAAATGTACAAATATACTCAAAGCAATTACCGTTTTACGATTATTACCTCGTCAGGTACTAAAATGATTTAAGTTTGAAACTAAATGAAGTGATAAAAAAAATTTGATTTGTTTTTGATATAAAAAGAAACGTTTTAATTTTTGTATTTTTCTCTAGTAAATAATTAAGTAACTTTGTCAATTTGAAATTAATCTTGAAAAATTGAAAATTTATATATATTTTTTGTATTTTTTAAAAAATTTATAACACTTGCATAATCCAACAAATTTGACTCAAGTTTAGTCAAACTTTATATAACAACTTAATGTACATCAGGGAATAATATTTAAGTTTGAAACTAAATGAAGTGATAAAAAAATTTGATTTGTTTTTGATATAAAAAGAAACGTTGTTTTAATTTTTGTATTTTTCTCTAGTAAATAATTAAGCAACTTTGTCAATTTGAAATTAATCTTGAAAAATTGAAAATGTATATATATTTTTTGTATTTTTTTTTAAATTTATAACACTTGCATAATCCAACAAATTTGACTCAAGTTTAGTCAAACTTTATATAACAACTTAATGTACATCAACGAATAATATTTAAGTTTGAAAGTAAATGAAGTGATAAAAAAAATTTGATTTGTTTTTGATATAAAAAGAAACGTTGTTTTAATTTTTGTATTTTTCTCTAGTAAATAATTAAGTAACTTTGTTACAATTTTTGTATTTTTCTCTAGTAAAATTGTATGTTTTTTTGGTATTACTTAAATAATTTATTATCATATTAATTAAATATTAACTTAGATTTTGTTGAATTATTTTAAATTTTTAAATAGGAAAACTTATAAATATTTTCGGTTAATTCAAATGTACAAATATACTCAAAGCAATTACCGTTTTACGATTATTAGCTCGTCAGGTACTAAAATGATTTAAGTTTGAAACTAAATGAAGTGATAAAAAATTTGATTTGTTTTTGATATAAAAAGAAACGTTGTTACAATTTTTGTATTTTTCTCTAGTAAAATTGTATTTCTTTTTGGTATTACTTAAATCAATTATTATTATATTAATTAAATATTAACTTAGTTTTTGTTGAATTATTTTAAATTTTTAAATAGGAAAACTTATAAATACTTTCGGTTAATTCAAATGCACAAATATACTCAAAGCAATCACCGTTTTACGATTATTGGCTCGTCAGGTACTAAAATGATTTAAGTGTGCGTTATTGTCACTTGGAAACAACAGCACAACAACAACAACAACAAATTAAAAAAAACAACAACGTTTATTGTCATTTCAATTTCAACTGAACGGAAAAACGCATAAATATCCTTTCCTTTTCTCTTATTCACCAAAAGTTATTGCCGACAAACGAAATCCATTCAAAACTTTCCGCATTAAAACAAAGAGTAACGACACAACGCACGAAAAAGTCATTACTCTTGCAGATCGTCGCGAATTAAACGCAAATTCGACTCACATCTGTTACGTACAAAGATGTAATGTATACTTAAAAAAGAAGTTAAAAAATTACACTAAATAAAATTGCGAATCGGAATAAGTGTAATAAATAAGAATGAGCCGTTCCGCAGTTAATTCGAAAAACGCGACTTTTATGGTGTCACATTAAAACTGTTCTGCATTTATATATATATATCATCTTAGTTCCGTATAATTCGCGAGTAGAGATAGAAGAAACTACGATTATGATGAATGTTGATGATGAACGTTGCTAAAACTGCAGATTGTTAGCTTATTTTACGCCGCATTAGAGCTTTCAATTCCATTCCGCACAGAATGTTAATTACTTATTGCACGGACAATGCGAAATAGCACAAAGATTATACTTCTTTCAAATGTATGCTAGTGCATCTTTCAATTACGTTTCTGATCGCCGGTTTACATATGCTATTAATTCGAGCGCAAAAAGTCTGTCGAAAGTTTATAGAGTTCAACGTGTAATTATAGTGAAAACATAATTGCTTAATTATTATATTTATGTCGTGGTCTGAATACTCGTAATTTTGTAATTGAAATTTTTGAGAATTTTAAAAATAGATTTTTTATTTTGCTTGTTATGAAAATCTTCAATACAAATGATTCTAATTTTGTTGTATATTTTTGTTTAGAATTAATTAAATATTGTCATTTCAATTTCGATGGAATTATGGAATATAGGAATTAAAAACTATACTTATTAATGAGTTTCTAAAAAAGATGTCAAATTTTTATGCAATTCATGACGAAAGCAAAGATTTTGTGCAATAAATGACTTCTAATTGTGATATTTATAGTCAATTATCTTTGAAAATCTATTAAATGTTTGAATAATGTTAATTTAACGTATGGACAAGAGAAAATTACTGAATTTATTTAGATTTAATACTCAAAAGAGTTGTGCTAAGAACAAGTGCAAGTTAAAGTTGTCACAAATTATTTACTGTTATAAAGTAATCTTATGTTACTTAATGTTTTCAACACTCTTTGCATAAGTATTTCATTGATTACTAACAAAATATGTTCTGACTTTACTAATTATATTTTTGTGTAAGAATTGAAATGATAAGTCCCTGTAGACTACTAGGAATGATTTGCAATAGGTACTTATTAATGAGTTTCTAAAAAAGAAAGCCTTTTAATTGTGATATTTATAGTCAATTATCTTTGAAAATCTGTTAAATATTTGGATAATGTTAATTTAACGTATAGACAAGAGAAAATTACTAAATTTATTTAGATTTAATACTCAAAAGAGTTGTGCTAAGAACAGGTGCAAGTTAAAGTTGTCACAAATTATTTACTGTTATAAAGTAATCTTATGTTACTTAATGTTTTCAACACTCTTTGCATAAGTATTTCATTGATTACTAACAAATTATGTTCTGACTTTACTAATTATATTTTTGTGTAAGAATTGAAATGATAATTCCCTGTAGACTACTAGGAATGATTTGCAATAGGTACTTATTAATGAGTTTCTAAAAAAGAAAGCCTTTTAATTGTGATATTTATAGTCAATTATCTTTAAAAATCTGTTAAATGATTGGATAATATTAATTTAACGTATGGACAAGAGAAAATTACTGGATTTATTTAGATTTAATACTCAAAAGAGTTGTGCTAAGAACAAGTGCAAGTTAAAGTTGTCACAAATTATTTACTGTTATAAAGTAATCTTATGTTACTTAATGTTTTCAACACTATTTGCATAAGTATTTCATTGATTACTAACAAAATATGTTCTGACTTTACTAATTATATTTTTGTGTAAGAATTGAAATGTTAATTCCCTGTAGACTACTAGGAATGATTTGCAATAGGTACTTATTAATGAGTTTCTAAAAAAGAAAGCCTTCTAATTGTGATATTTATAGTCAATTATCTTTGAAAATCTGTTAAATGATTGGATAATGTTAATTTAACGTATGGACAAGAGAAAATTACTGGATTTATTTAGATTTAATACTCAAAAGAGTTGTGCTAAGAACAAGTGCAAGTTAAAGTTGTCACAAATTATTTACTGTTATAAAGTAAGTTCAAATGTTTTCAACATTCTTTGCATAAGTATTTCATTGATTACTAACAAAATATGTTCTGACTTTACTAATTATGTTTTTGTTTAAGAATTGAAATGATAATTCCCTGTAGACTACTAGGAATGATTTGCATTAGGTACATTTTGCAGTATCTAAAATGTACGTAACCTTGACTCGGTGTTGCAGCTCAGCTGCGGTTATCTACCTACAAACAGTATAATTAGAAGTGCACATAAAGAAAATGATGAGGACGGACGATTGTTTCGTTTCGGTGTTCTCGTCACCATCACGATTCGCGTTTACTACTAACCAACCCAACCAACTCACATGGAACTGAGTGCGAGCGTTTCGGCTCGCGTAACTCAGATGTATGCCGAAGACGAGGACGGTGATCTCCCCCAGCTCGGTCACGTAATCCCACCACATCGGTTTGCATGCCTCGAAGTAGAGTCCCTGACCCGTCCTGCCTTTGTACAATAGACTGAAGTCTTCTCTCATGAAATCCAATGCTGTCGTCGTGTATGCAGCCATGTAGGCCAGTAGTGATACGACCATGATCAGCAGATACTTCAACAGATCGGTATCCTTGACGACCCAACGATGAGCCTTCCGCGTCCTGAATTCGATCAAATGTCTGTACAGCTTCAGGATGATCGCACCGTAGCATATGACGAAGCCCAGCTCTCTCGCCCAAGGCTCCAGCAAGCATTGACCCACGGACGGCTCGAAGAACCTCACCACAACCTAAAACAAAGACAAATTACCATTAACATTTTACGATGCTTCTAATTGAGACAGGGTGCTTCATTATATTTACAAAGCGCTAGGACTTCGGTGGGAATGATAATTTGACATGTCCTTTTCGTTTCATCAAAGAAGCGTCGCATAATTTGATTAAAATTCTTCTCCGTTTAGACCAGAGGTTCCCAAACTTTTGCCATGTTTTTCGGTTTTGGGTAGACCCCCCCCTACTTACCTGATATTGATTTTTTTGTAAATTTATTATTTATATTGGGACATCTTTATAATTATTAAGATCTTTGCTCTAAGACTGCGCGTATGCTTGTAACAAGATGAATGACTACATCCTACAACTTACACAATTTTATAACAATATATAATATTTATTTTACTTCATAGGTACTTTTATAAATAATGTATATGTCTTTATATTATAAGATACTATCAGTGTTATAAGTACTATCAGTGATCGGGTCTATATCGAAAGCCCGACAACCGAAATCCCGTCTATTGAAATCCCAACAACCATAATCTCGACAATATCGAAATCCCGACAGTGTCTTTTATTATTATAATGTATACAATAACATTTTTAAATTATTCCGAAACGCAGTCACCATCTACTATTATTTAATATTAATAACAATAAATTAATTTTAGTTTAGAATATTTCTTAATATTAAGTTTTATTAAGTCAATGAAACCAAATACAATAATAAATATATATATTGTTATTAATAGTTAATAACAACAATTAATAATCTCAACTCCCACCGTTATATTCTAGAAATAAAAAAACTCGAGCGATGAATTTTTAAAATTATCTTTATTATAATAGAAAAATGGATAAAATAATTATAATGAAACACTATGAGCTATTCCGCAAAGATAACTCATTAATGTTCTGTTTTGGCGATCATATATAATAAAAGACACTGTCGGGATTTCGATACTATCGGGATTTTTATACAGTCGGGATTTTGATACAATGGTTGTCGGGATTTCGATACTAGTCGGGATTTTTAACGTCGGGATTTTGAATAGTCGGGATTTCGATATGTCGGGATTTCGAACGGGATTGATTTCGGGATTTCGATACAGTCGGGATTTCGAGANTCGCTTGATCGGATTTTAGAATGTTCGGGATTTCGATACTGTCGGAGATTTCTGATACAGTCGGGATTTCGATATAGTCGGGATTTCGATACGTGAGTGTCGGGATTTCGATATAGTCGGGATTTCGATACAGTCGGGATTTCGATAAGTCGGGATTTCGATATAGTCGGGATTTTGAATGCGTTTTCGTGGATTTTGATATAGTCGGGATTTCGATACGTCGGGATTTCGATATAGTCNGGATTTCGATATGTCGGTATTTTAATATCGGGAGTATAAATATACAGTCGGGATTGTGATATAGGGGGGATTATGGTTGTCGGGATTTCGATATAGTCGGGATTTCGAACGTTGGGATTTCAATAGACGGTAATAGAAGACACTGTCGGGACATAGTCGGGATTTCGATATAGTCGGGATTTCGATACGTCGGGATTTTGATACAGTCGGGATTTCGATACAGTCGGGATTTCGATTGTCGGGATTTCGATACAGTCGGGATTTCGATACAGTCGGGATTTCGATATAGTCGGGATTTTGATTGTCGGGATTTTGATATAGTCGGGATTTCGATTGTCGGGTTTATTTGTCAATAGTAAAATTTCGAACGTCGGGATTTCTAAAGGCCGGGATTTCGAACGTCGGGATTTTGAATGTCGGGATTTCGATACAGTCGGGATTTCGATAGTCGGGATTATGGTTGTCGGGATTTTGATATGTCGGGATTTCGATACAGTCGGCATTTCGAACGTCGAGATTTTGATTGACGGTATTTCGGTTGTCGGGCTTGCGATTGCCACCGTCGTCATTTATAATGTCAATAATTTGATTAACGGGATTTTGAAAGTGGATTTCGATACTGTCGGGATTTCGATACTGTCGGGATTTCGATACAGTCGGGATTATGGATGTCGGGATTTCGATACAGTCGGCATTTCGATAGAGTCGGGATTTCGATATAGACGGGATTATGCTTGTCGGGATTTTGATACAGTCGAGCTATTCCGCGAAGATAACGAACGTTGGGATTTTGANCAGTGGGGATTTNGGTATAGTCGGGCTTATGGTTGTCACAGATTTTGTATGGAAATATCCAGGATTAAAAATACGTTGGGATTTCGATATATTCGGGATTTCGATACAGTNGGCATTTTGATTGTCCAGATTATGGTAGTCGGGATTTCGATAGACTCGGGATTTCGAACGTCGGGATTTCGTGATTGCCAGCCGGGATTTCGATACTTTGGGATTTCGATACAGTCGGGATTTCGATACGTCGGGATTTCGATACAGTCGGGATTTCGATATAGTCGGGATTTCGATACAGTCGGCATTATGGTACAGTCGGGATTTCGATATAGTCGGGATTTCGAACGTTGGGTTTTGGCGATCATTTATAATAAAAGACACTGTCGGAATTTCTATACAGTCGGGATTTCGATACAGTCTGCATTTCGATACAGTCGGGATTTCGATATAGTCGGGATTTCGAACAGTCGAATGTCTGGATTTTGATTGTCGGGATTTCGATTGCCACCGGTTGAGATCCACTAACGTGGACCCCCATTTTCATTTCATGGACCCCCAATTTTTTTTTTCGCTGAATTAGACCCCTTGCAGGTTGTCGTAGACCCCTGGGGGTCGATGTAGACCATTTTGGGAATCACTGGTTTAGACCCATAAATGTATGAAAGTGCGAAATATCAGTTGAGTAGATAAAAAAATTATAAAAGCATTTTTAATACTTGTTCAAGAGCAAACAAATATTCTCAATTATTGCGTATAATTGCCTAGTTACTAGAAAATTCTCGTTATGTCTGTGTAATTACTTCTTTTCATTATCATTTTCTTTTACTGGAACGACATTTCTCTCTTATGAAATACATAATATTCAATTTTCTTGATTGTATCCAAGAAATTTGTTTGTCTCGGAAAACTAATTTTCTTGGAAAAGCAAAGCGAAATGGAATACGACGATCGTAGAAATAGGTTGAAGGTAATTTCCTTCTCCCCCTCTAAAACCAATCGTTTCCCCAAGGACAAACATCGTTGGGTTTCAGTTCATTAAACCGATTTGTCCATTTAATCCATTATTCGAATTACTTTCTCTCCCCTCCTCACAACCATCAATTAATCTTAATCCAACTTAATTCATTAAGAATCAATAAGTAATTTACATCCAATCTAAGCTAAGAAAGTCTAAACTAAATATAAATAATTTGCTGCCACGTATGCAACTCTATTTACTAATTATATAACCCATTTTCAATTTGTTAGTATACAAACATTTCAAAGCTTTAAAGAAATTGCAGTATTTCGAAACTAATTTGCAGATGTTAAGAGCGTCAGGTATGCAACCAAATTGGCGTTGAAGTAACGCCTGTTGCCATGGCGATTATTGCGCCCTCCACCATTTATCCTTGAACTAGGACGTCCATTGTGTTCGGCAATTGCGCGGAGTGTTAAAAGAGGTCTTTAGCGCTTTGTGGTGTCGGCGATAAAAGCTCTTTAAACGGAATGAATTGCGCGCAAACCACTATCAAGTAAATCCAGAAGAAAGGAGGAACAGAGTTTTACGATCTTTACATTGCCTCCATTAAATTATTGCCAGTTGCATTCCTAAGTTCTTTACTTTTCTTTTCTTTTCCTTTGAAAGTAAAGAAATATTGGTAGTGGAAAGGACAAAAGGACGAATGACAGTCTTAAGGGATGAACGTCGCAGAGTGCTTTACTCTGACAAATGAAAGACGTTTGTTGATGGTGGAGAGGGATGAATTTGTCGTCCATTTGAATTACAAAACACAACATGAATAGAACATGGCGCAACGAATCTCGGAGATTGGAAAAGACTAGGGGAATTCCTTAAATTAAACCCGTTTCCTCTTACACATTGTTTCACTTCTTACCGTCGAATAAAGCAGGAAGATTCCCAAGAGGATGGTTTCCAAGATAGTCCACATCCCCGAAGCGATCGTCTGCAAAAAAAAAAATTATATATTTTTTTTTTGATCTGATTAATCGGAGAGAGAGAAAAAACACTGACTTTGCATTTCCTCTGCTTGAAGACGACCAACGCCATTATGATGGTCACGGCCATGCAGGATAATTGCAGCCCCATGATCACGGTCCTCAGGTAGATGTCTCTCTTGGCGGAGCAGATTCCACCCTTCGTGCAGATATCGCAGTGAGCTGGGCATACCTCGCATCTGCGAATTCGGTTAAAGTTTCAGAACCAACTTGACGCGACATTCGGTTAATTAATTGCGGATTTCAATAAGGAAAACTTCTTAATTGAGTTGAGGGAGGTATGGAAAATATTCGTTCATTAGCTCAGCATAATTGATTGGATTTAGTAGTCTCAGGAGTTGTCTTCTTTTTTTTTCCGTTGTACTTCGTAAACTGTTTACGGCTTGAAAAGTTTACGTTGCGGGTGGCTTAAACGCCAATGTAATCTGGTTACCATAGCAACCGTTTCAAGAGAGAGAGAGAGTGAAAGCTTTTGTTCGCGTTTTCGGTATAAATTCAGGCATTATCCTATTAGTAAGCTGGGATAACAATGCAATATGTAAATAAGTCATTTCATCCCTTTCAATTGTTTTTACAACAATTTCAGCAAGTTTCATTAATAATTATTTAATTCAACACTTTTGTTAGTAAATTAATGAATATAACAAAACAAACTGATAATTATTACTAAAAAGTATGAAAAATAAAAAAAATAATAATAAATACATTCGATGTATATTAATTAAAAAAAATGAAAAGGTTTGTTAAGATTCTTAATTTAAGAAAAACGTATGTTTCTTTTTTTAGTTAGTAAAAAAATGGAGAGCATTTGAAATCGACGGAGCGAAATTAATTAAGATCAACGAGAGACCGCAGCACGATTACATTTTTTTTTTGTTTGTTTTTGGGTTCTCGGTTAAATGAATGTTAAGGAAGTGAAAAAGAAAGAAAGAAAGAAAGAAAACCGGACGTCTTTCTGAAATTGCTGCAAAGACCCGAAAATAATTGAAGTGAGAAACCGCCTTCGCGATTTTTTTTCCTTCGCATCTCCGGAAACTTCTTTTTCCCTTCTTTTCATATTTTTTTTCTTTTCGCCATGGAAACTTTCCGGACGCGCCTCCCGTTTACCTAATTACGTCGAAAAGCAAAAATTCGTTTTCATTATTTTCCTCTTTCTCTTCGACCCGAGAGACGAATAAAAATACGGGAGATGAAAGAGCGCACAAAGTATCATAATAAATTCACTTAACAAAGTTGTGCTCATCTGTATATCGATTTTAAACATTTTCATCGCTAGATGGCGTCTTGATATCTGACAGTTTATTAGAGTTAAGCAACGTGTTTTGAAAATAATTGAGTAGATTCAGTTCAAGTTGATTATTAGACGATATTTTTCAAGCGATTTTTCAATTACTTCTCAAGTAATGCGTACTTAAAATTAGCAATTTAAATGAATAATACAAGTTTTAAATATTTCAACAAATTCTAGTAAAATTTGCGTTATTTATTCATTTTGCGTATGAAACTAAAACATGTTGACGTTGAACTGTTCGGAGGGTGAAAAAAAAGGGCAAACTAATCCGTTTTGATGCGAACAAAAAAAAGCGGATTTGGAGTAAAAAAAAATACTATAACTCTCTCGGTTCGGTTCGAATCGATCGGGTAAAAGTTTTTCGGTAATAAATAGAAAAAAAAAATTGGGGTGTATAATTCGGTGACGGTGATTTATTCTGTTTTGTTGCGTTCCGAAGGCAAAGTTTGCCCATGTCGGTTACATATTTACATGTCGGTGTTTGCACCCGAAACACGGAACTTCCGTGCGCCAAACCCATTTAATTAACTCGTTTGTAAGCAAAAATCGGTGAGCGTACAACCGCTATGATGACAAAGTTACGAACATCCAAACAATGAACGAAATGTTTTTACTCAATTCTTTAGTTTAGATATTTTGTTGCAGTCACGAAAGACAAATTGCGTGAAACTAAATAAATTTCATAATATAAACACTAAATTTGATATGAGACAAATACTTATCAGATGTAACATGTAGTTTGTGTCTTACAGTGTAAATGGAGCAACAAAATCAATACAATATTATTAATTAATAAGATTGAATTTAAACCAATCAAATATTCATAAAAGGGCGAGAGAAGATGAACAAACTTTTGAGAACCGCTGTTACATAATGTATCTCATCGTTCTTTTGTAATTATAGCATGATTTAACGGGGAACGAGATTAATATTAAAATACACGTACCTAACACTGTTCTATTTTGCTTAATCGAGTTGCCATGGTACGTTCGAAAATTGGATTTCGAGCCGCCCTCTCTCGGCATAATCCGAAACGAATGTAATCCAAAATCGATTAAGACGAATTTATTGCGTAACACTACCCCCAAAGCAACGCAACACGATTTGAATCGTTTACAATTTCATATAAATTAAGGCTTTATTAATACCGAGAAAGTATTAAAAAAAATCTGTTTTAGTATTAGTTTTTGGTTGTTTCAGTTACCGAAATTCAAAAACTCGTTCAATCCAGT
This sequence comes from Nicrophorus vespilloides, assembly GCF_001412225.1. NCBI lineage: Eukaryota > Metazoa > Arthropoda > Insecta > Coleoptera > Silphidae > Nicrophorus > Nicrophorus vespilloides. The sequence goes on from NW_017096639.1 coordinate 30,458, forward strand.
TTAACACTAAACTCTCTTAATCTAATTTTACTAATCCTAAAAAACGTTTCAAATTTCAATAGTCGAAAACTCTTAATTCAAATTGACAATAAATTCTCTTGTATCCAATTAAGATATTTCCTAATCCTTGCGAAGACATCAAATTGAAATTCTTATTATATTTGTTATTTCTTGTTGAAAATAGAATTGTCCGACAATTCGAAAGGGAAACAGTTCAATACGTTTGACGTGATTCAGCCTTTAATTGGAAGGACTTGTGGGTTCTTCCGGAATTGAATTAGCGGAATGTGGGTGAGAATCCCCTAGTGAACATCATCAGCATCATCATTATCATCATTATGATGGCAGTAATCATCATATTTTAAAAAAATGGAGCCGATTTGCAATTTGTGTTTCGAGTGTAATTACGGCTGCGGTCCGCATCTCTGCAGATGTTAATTGGCGCTCCGACAGCGTTCGCAGTTTACGTAATTGTTTGCATGCTCTTTCGCCAGAAGCTTCCACCGATTCGTCCGGTCCGGTCCGGCAATTAAAGCTTTCGGAAAACTAATTGTAACTGCATTTGCAGATGTACACGTTTATGTAATTCTGATAAACTTACATCAGAATTAGTTAAATTACTGATCATCAACCTCAAAGTGAGAGAATTAAGTTAGTGTGAGTAGTCTAAAACTTATTTCAAAATGAAATGGTAACGTTTCTTTTATGACAGTTTATAAAGAGGTTTAATATATATAAAAAAAAAACATAATTTTAATATAAGAAAACAGCAATAGTTCGCATAGTGCGGCTTCGATCAGTGCAGATTCATTACAGTACGGTTATATTTTTAAATTTTTCTATAGTCAAGTCTCTTTTATGCGGTTTATTATTTATTTGATGAGATTTTAAAGTCCTCAAATAGTGCTTGATATTGAAGCAACCGCACTATGCGAGGTATTGCTGTATATTTATAATAAAAATAAAATTGAAACTATGGAAATTAGTTTTGAGTTCATTACTAATCACGTTTGTTGCAGCGTGTATGCATCTTTTTATGTAACTAAGTTATATATCTAGAGTGTATATTTGTATATAAAAAAAATGAAATAAAAACTGTAGTAGGAAATGCAATTAAACGATTCCGTCGTCCCAGATTTCCGCGTCTGAGTGAAATGCCTCCTACTTTTCTTCTCTTTTCCACCCATTCAATTTGCATCGCCACCGGAAAACGCGATATTATTAGATCCACCGAATTAAACTGAAATTTAAACGGACAGCAGCAACTCGCAACCATGGAAACAAAGTGCCAGTAGCCATAGCAACACTGCTTGCTTGCTTGCTCTATCCATTTTATTACTTCTCGTGTAATGGATATGCATTTGTTATGCTTTTGAGATTCCCAATGCGAACGAGTCGGGAAAAAGAAAATTTAAAAAATAAATAAACAGAATCGCATTAAAAGTACGGGGAGTCACGTTTCCCCGGGTCGGACGTAAATTGTTCCGTAAAAGCTTTACGCTACATCTTGTTTATGTTGCTGCTTCTCTCCTATACTTTTTTTTTTGTTGTCTTCGTTTACTAGACTGGTTGTGTAATATTTTGTTTTTATGTGAAGTAAAATAAACGGTGGGTGCAATTAGGGAGCACTTTGTTGGTACCGCACCGAGGAAATAATGTAATTAAACATAGATTAAAGTGGATTACGCTGTGAATGGAGTCTGAATTCAATTAACGGCTTTTAATCGGTCCATCAGTCCGCAATTTGGCATTAAATGTTTGATATACATAGGACGCACACACGCGTTTTCTTTTGTTAGTTAATTTGCGGCGCATTTCATTCGATTATCAATTGAGGTTCGTTCGTCCAATTAACAAATCTGTATTTGAAAAAAAAAAATAATTGGAAATTTAAAAGTTTCTATAACGAATTGTAAAGCTCCGTTCGTGTTTGAAAAAAAATGGGAATTTATTTAAAAAATTGGAAATTTAAAACTTTTTATGTTAAATGAATTAGATTTATATTATTTGATTTAGTCACAGTTTGTTTTATGAATCAATTTTTATAATTCATATTCTTGAAAGCCATTGAATTAGACTTAAAAATCTAAAAACGAGGACTCTTTTCCCATAAAACAATGACATCTTGAGAAAACGCCATCTTTTGGTTAGTTGTAGAAACTTTTGGAACTATAATCATTTTAATATAAACCTACTAATAACCATCAAATTCGATACAAAAGTTGCGAGTTCGAATCTCTGATTAAATTGAAAATGGTACTTTTATGATAAAAATAAAATCGTAATAATTATTTTAAATGGAAATTATATAAAATTTTAATATTAATTTATTTTCGAAGAGTTAAGAAGCAAATTTAAAATTTAAAAAAACTGTTTTTTTTTCTCTCTATATATCAATGACATTTTGAGACGCCATCTTTTGGTTAATTGTAGAAACTTTCGTATTTATATTAATTTTAATGAAAAAAAAAACTACTAATATCGTTACTTAATTTGAGTTCGAATCTCAGGCTAAATTAAAAAAAAATGTATTTGAAAAATTGGAAATTTTAAATTTTTCATATTTAATGAATTGGATTTATATATATTTGATTTAGTCACAGTTATAAAAAAGTGAAAATTTTCTGATTCAATTTTTATAATTCATATTCTTGAAACCCATTGAATTAGACTTAAAAATCTGAAAACGAAGACTCTTTTCCCATAAGACAATGACATTTTGAGAAAACGCCATCTTTTGGTTAGTTGTAGAAACTTTCGGAACTATTATAAGTTTAATCTAAACCTACTAATACTCATCAAATTCGATACAAAAGTTACGAGTTCGAATCTCTGAATAAATTGAAAATGGTACTTTTATGATAAAAATAAAATTGTAATAATTATTTTAAATGGAAATTATATAAAATTTTAATATTAATTTATTTTCGAAGAGTTAAGAAGCAAATTTAAAATTAAAAAAAACTGTTTTTCTCTCTCTATATATCAATGACATTTTGAGACGCCATCTTTTGGTTAATTGTAGAAACTTTCGTATTTATATTAATTTTAATGAAAAAAAAAACTACTAATATCGTTACTTAATTTGAGTTCGAATCTCAGGCTAAATTAAAAAAAAATGTATTTGAAAAATTGGAAATTTTAAATTTTTCATATTTAATGAATTGGATTTATATATATTTGATTTAGTCACAGTTATAAAAAAGTGAAAATTTTCTGATTCAATTTTTATAATTCATATTCTTGGAACCCATTGAATTAGACTTAAAAATCTAAAAACGAAGACTCTTTTCCCATAAAACAATGACATTTTGAGAAAACGCCATCTTTTGGTTAGTTGTAGAAACTTTTGGAACTATAATCATTTTAATATAAACCTACTAATAATCATCAAATTCGATACAAAAGTTGCGAGTTTGAATCTCTGATTAAATTGAAAATCATACTTTTATGATATAAATAAAATCGTAATATTTATTTTAAATGGAAATTGTATAAAATTTAAATATTAATTTGTTTTCGTGGAGTTAAGGGCAAATTTAAAATTTAAAAAAAAATCTCCATATATCAATTACATTTTGAGACGCCATCTTTTGGTTAATTGTAGAAACTTTCGTATTTATATTAATTTTAATGAAAAAAAAAACTACTAATATCGTTACTTAATTTGAGTTTGAATCTCATGCTAAATTAAAAAAAAGAATGCAAGAAATAAACTTAATAAAACTAAATTTTCTATTTCAATTTTATTGAATAATTGACTATAAATTATATAAATATTAGAGCTAATGAGATCGTTTCGTATCGTGTTATATATTTTTTTTATAATTAAAAATCTGTCGATATTTTTTCCATTTTCTTGAAACCCATTGAATTAGACTTAAAAATCTGAAAACGAAGACTCTTTTCCCATAAAACAATGACATTTTGAAAAAAACGCCATCTTTTGGAACTATAAACATTATAATATAAACCTACTAATAATCATCAAATTCGATACAAAAGTTGCGAGTTCGAATCTCTGTATAAATTGAAAATGAAAATAAAATCGTCATAATTATTTTAAATAGAAATTATATAAAATTTAAATTTTAATATTAATTTGTTTTCGTAGAGTTAAGAGCAAATTTGAAATAGAAAAACTGTTTTTTTTCTCTCTATATATCAATGACATTTTGAGACGCCATCTTTTGGTTAATTGTAGAAACTTTCGTTATTAATATCGTTACTTGTATCACAAAATTTAAGTATAAAGTTCGAATCTCAGGCTAAATTAAAAAAAAAATAATGCAGGAAATAAACTTAATAAAACTAAATTTTCTATTTCAATTTTATTGAATAATTGTCTATAAACTGGATTAATTGACTATAAATTATATAAATATTAGAGCTAATGATGAATATAATGAGAAAATATTATATATTTTTTTATAATTAAAAATCTGTCGATACTTTTTCCATTTACGCGATTTGCAAATGGCACATAAAAACGGTCGTAAATAGACGGAAGTGAATGGGGTGGGATTTGGAAATGGATGGATAAATCTGATGCAGGTTGCGACAGGTGTAATCAGTGGATTAGTGGATGTATACACTCATTCCGGGGAATTGATTCCGTGGAAAACGTATTTTCGCAATCAAATACACTATTGAACACTTAATCGCATCAATTAAATCTCGAAGAGACAGCTGCGTATTGCCATGGAAATGATGATCGAATTTCAATTTCGAATCGCGAAGGAGTGTTGTTTTTTTTTGTTTTGGTTGGGGGGGAAAATGTAATAATGCATAGGATTTTATTTTGCGGAAGAAAATAAATGTGTACGAACCGGTAAGAGTCGATAAGACCGTTCTCGATGTCCTCGCCGGAAAATCCTTTCCATGTAAAATTGGCCTCGGGACGGTAGAAACCCTCCTGACAACGACACCAATAGCTCGAGCCCTTATCGCCCCATTCACGACCGGAGACGCACTGCAACATTTATTATCCAAGTACACTTGGGGGGGCTGAATCCTCTTCAACTACCTACTACTTATTTATTTAGAATCTAGTCACAGAAGTACAAAGATCACATACATACCATTCCACATATACCAATTCAAATTACATACTAGAATATAGCATATACCTTTCTATGTTAATATATAATTGCACCTACAGAAATACCTCGCATAGTTGACTTTCAAAATGAACCGTACATAATTTAATTTTATAAAAAAAAATAGTTTCCTTTGAAATGTTTACGAAACCGCACTATGCGAGAAATTACTGTAGTTTGTAAAGTTGAAGTTTCCTTTAATATCCAAAAAATAATCTAAGTCAGAAATGTATTTCTAATTAGTTATAGTTAGTTTGTTAAGTAGACGTTTTTCCTAAAATTTAGTTATTTAATTAATAACATTTCTGACAAAACCTGTCTTAATTTAACTTAAGTTCTTTTTTTTTTATTAAAACTGTTTGAAAATTAAAATTTAATTTTATATTATAGATAATTCAATTCAGTAAGAAGTTCGAATGATTGAAAATTTGAAAATTTCTCTAAAAAAAATTTTCTTACAATATTTTTCAAATATTTTCAAATAAAACGCACTGACTAATCGCGTTTATATAATTGTTTCAATGTTTGAGATTCGCAGGTGCAGATGAGTCATCGATGTAAAGATTATTGTTGAACCGTTTTAGAACCGCTGTGATTCATCGCGACGCATTTGAGTCGTGACAATTCGAAACAATTCGTGTCAATACGAGCATTGTTTACACGTTTGAGATTCGCAGGTGCAACTGCAGGTGTACATGACTCATAGAGATGTAAAAACTAGTGATGTTTTCGTAAACTTATAAGGATTTGTTTATCGCTCGCAGCTGCAGCTGATTCGAGTCGTGACAACTCGAGACAATTCGTGTCAATACGAAGATTGTTTACACGTTTGAGATTCGCAGGTGCAACTGCAGGTGTACATGACTCATAGAGATGTAGAAACAAGTGATGTTTTCGTAAACTTATAAGGATTTGTTTATCACTTGCAGCTGCAGCCGATTCGAGTCGTGACAATTCGAGACAATTCGTGTCAATACGAAGATTGTTTACACGTTTGAGATTCGCAGGTGCAATTGCAGGTGTACATGACTCATAGAAATGTAGAAACAAGTGAGGTTTTCGTCGTGACAATTCGAGACAATTCGTTTCAATACGAGGATTGTTTAAATGTTTGAGATTCGCAGGTGCAACAGATGAGTCAAACATTGTTTAAACGTTTCAGAACCGCTGTGATTCATCGAAACGCGTTTTCGTAACCTTATAAGGTGATTTTTCAACAATCTCCAAATTTCTTATCTAATGCGTTATAGTTTTAACAATTTTATTTGAATTAAAATGTTACCTAATATTGTAAATTAATTACAAAAGTAAATTAAAATTATAGTAATTTCTTGGAAATTTTGGATTTGCAATTAATTCAATTCTTTACGCAGATTCCAGTAGTTTAAAATTGTTAATTGTGATTAGTTGTGTCTTTTTATTCTCTATTTAGAGTAAGTATTTAGAAAATGAGCAGCGACGGTATTAAACGGAAATAAAAGGGGAAAAAAATAAATAAAACTAAAGAGATTTCCGAGCTGGATACATTTGATCTCGTTAAGATTTAATTACGGAGATAAATATCTTCAGTGAAAGCTCGCGAAAGATGCCCTTTGATCTGTAATAATCACCGGCAAGGATTAAGTGTCAATTAGAAATACGAGCGTGACGTTAATGCGATTTACTCGAGGGTTCTGCAATGTCTTACGTAGGTGGATTCCTGATGGCAATGCGGAGGACCCTCGAACACTTCCTCGTACACGGGATCACATCTGTCGAGGTCGACGGTGACGAACAGCCCGATCTTCGATCCGGAAGATCCTTTCACCCTGTAAGGTCTCAGCCAGGTCTTGTGCGTCGTGTAACAATCCAAGACGAAGTCGACCCAACCTTCACCTTCGTCTTGATTGAACGCATCCCAAAGGACGGCTGTTTTTCTGGTCGCGTTGTGGAATACTTTCATGGTGCCTCGCACGTTCAGAACGAGGATGCTGGTCCCGGTGAATTCGGCTATGACGGCTGCAACGTCTTGTTCTCTGCTGAGGAGAAGCTTTGCTGTTGCTTCCGAAGTGTTTCTCGTGGTCAGATCTTCGAGGAGACGAGATGCAGCCTCGGTGACGTTGAAGGAGGCCGTCAGTCCGGTCGGAGGTCGTCCAGCCTGCTGCGACAACTCCTTCCTCTTGCAGATCTGATCATTCTGCAATCCTCGAACGCCCACATACCACGACGACGACACCAGCACCACCAACAGACAAACTCGAGGATCCACGATGCTCATGCCGTCATCTTTATTACCATAGCAACAATCCAAAACCTAAACAAATGCAAAAAGAAAATTAGTAATATAAAAATGTTTATCAAATTTTTGTTTCAATAAATTGTTAACAAAAATATTTTAATTTTCTTAAATTCTTTACAGAAATAAATCAATTAAACTGTATTTAAATTGGATCTTTTGATGATGATGATGATCACGTTGTTAGCATTCAAAAGTCGCTTTTCAAACGCCTCCTTTACGGAGATTGATGGTGATTAGGCGCATAGAACGGCGTCCCAAAATTAGGTGTAATTCGGGCCAGCAGGGGGAGCCGTAATTGAAAATGCGTAGAAACTTGATTATGCAAATTACCAACATACATTTTTTTTACAACAGAAAAACCCTGCTTCCTTTCCATCCATTCATTCTTCCCGGGAATGGGTTTTATGAAAATCTGGGATAAAAGAGAGATAGAGAGAGGAAATGTATGGCCTCCCCGGATTTGCGCAGCACCTGCAATTTAGCAGACTAATGGCCCTACATCCCTTTTATCCCTTATTCAAATGATCACCATCCTTCCCACATAAGCATAACTAAAACGCTCGACCCATGTGCTATTCTCATCTTGCACTATTACCTCAAAGTTATGTATAGTCCAAAAAATTAAAGGAAAAACTTTGTATAGTAGGCTACAATTTATAGTTCCGTGGATGCGCCGGGTATTTTCATTAATTCCTTAACAATTATTACGTTATTATATGACCAACTTGTTAGACTTAAGAATATTTAACGACTTATCGGCACATATTAATATTTACTAACTTAAATAATAAATGTCACAATAATTAGTTTACAAATATTATACATATTTATTGCGTAATAACTATAATAACAGCGTTTGACAAGCTTTTAATAACGCGACTCAACATATTTGTTTGCAGCGACACAATTGTTAAGCGTATTTCATCAGTTCCTCACATTGACACAGGGTGACAGCTGTCATTTCGTGAACCAGCATATTTGCTGGTAGTTGTACTGCGACCTCAATTGCAAAGAGTATTTCACTTCGGTGATAGCTGTCATTTTGCAACCCATTAAAAAAATAACTTGACTTTGGGTCGTGACCTACATGTTAAGAAACATTTATTATGTAATAGTGACAGTAACTTGACAAGAGACCAAGAAATAAAACACAGCAAACAGGCAACCATATTTACTTACAAGCAACAAATTAAAAATATTAATTATTGAGATATTTTAGTTACTTTTCTAATTTATTTACAAACATTATACATATTTATTGCGTAATAACAGCATTTCACAAGCTTTTAATAACGCGACTCAACATATTTGTTTGCAGCGACACAATTGTTCAGTGTATTTCATCAGTTCCTCGCTTTGACACAGGGTGACAGCTGTCATTTCGTGAACCAACATATTTGCTGGTAGTTGTACTGCGACCTCAATTGCAAAGAGTATTTCACTTCGGTGACAGCTGTCATTTCGCAACCCATTAAAAAAATAACTTGACTTTGGGTCGTGACCTACATGTTAAGAAACATTTATTATGTAATAATGACAGTAACTTGACAAGAAACACAGAAAACAGGCAACCATATTTACTTATAAGTAAGAAATTAAAAATATTAATTATGGAGATATTTTAGTTACTTTTCTAATGAATTTACAAACATTATATATATTTATTGTGTAATAACTGTAATAACAGCATTTCACAAGCTTTTAATAACGCGACTCAACATATTTGTTTGCAGCGACACAATTGTTAAGCGTATTTCATCAGTTCCTCACTTTGACACAGGGTGACAGCTGTCATTTCGTGAACCAACATATTTGCTGGTTGTTGTACTGCGACCTCAATTGCAAAGAGTATTTCACTTCGGTGACAGCTGTCATTTCGCAACCCATTATAAAAATAACTTGACTTTGGGTCGTGACCTACATGTTAAGAAACATTTATTATGTAATAATGACAGTAACTTGACAAGAGACAAAGAAATAAATACAGCAAACAGGCAACCATATTTACTTACAAGCAAAAAATTAAAAATATTAATTATTGAGATATTTTAGTTACTTTTATAATTAATTTACAAACATTATACATATTTATTGTGTAATAATTGTAATAACAGCATTTCACAAGCTTTTAATAACGCGACTAAACATATTTGTTTGCAGCGACACAATTGTTAAGTGTATTTCATCAGTTCTTCACTTTGACACAGGGTGACAGCTGTCAACATATTTGCTGGTTGTTGTACTGCGACCTCAATTGCAAAGAGTGTTTCACTTCGGTGACAGCTGTCATTTCGCAACCCATTAAAAAAATAACTTGACTTTGGGTCGTGACCTACATGTTAAGAATCATTTATTATGTAATAATGACAGTAACTTGACAAGAGACAATGAAATAAAACACAGCAAACAGGCAACCATATTTACTTACAAGCAAGAAATTAAAAATATTAATTATTGAGATATTTTAGTTACTTTTCTAATTAATTTACAAACATTATACATATTTATTGTGTAATAACTGTAATAACAGCGTTTCACAAGCTTTTAATAACGCGACTAAACATATTTGTTTGCAGCGACACAATTGTTAAGCGTATTTCATCAGTTCCTCACTTTGACACAGGGTGACAGCTGTCATTTCGCAACCCATTAAAAAAATAACTTGACTTTGGGTCGTGACCTACATGTTAAGAAACATTTATTATGTAATAATGACAGTAACTTGACAAGAGACAAAGAAATGAACACAGCAAACAGGCAGCCATATTTACTTACAAGTAAGAAATTAATAATATTAATTATTGAGATATTTTAGTTACTTTTCTAATTAATTTACAAACATTATACATATTTATTGTGCATTATTCATTATACATATATTTGTTTGCAGCGATACAATTGTTAAGCGTATTTCATCAGTTCTTCACTTTGACACAGGGTGACAGCTGTCATTTCGCAATCCATTAAAAAAATAACTTGACTTTGGGTCGTGACCTACATGTTAAGAAACATTTATTATGTAATAGTGACAGTTACTTGACAAGAGACAAAGAAATAAAACACAGCAAACAGGCAACCATATTTACTTACAAGTAAGAAATTAAAAATATTAATTATTGAGATTTTTTAGTTACTTTTCTAATTAATTAGCAAATTTTATTTCAAATTCACTTTATTAAATTGTACATATTAATATACATAAAAATCTAGTCATTTCCAATGATTTCTTTTCCTTTTTATACAAAATATCATTATGAAAATTGTGTTCAGAAACTTTAGTAATATCAATGCAATTTTCAGACTTAGACGATTTCATTATTGATGAAAAATGAACTATACACACATATCGAATATCCAAGAATGCAGCAGATTAAATTTTGTGTGTGTGTGCGGTACCCGGCGCATCCGCCGTTTATTTCGTTTGTGTGCGGTTCTTCCCCGCTCGGATTCTGCGGCGTAATCAAATTTTGCGGATTTAATAAAAAATGCAGGAGTCGCACGGCAACTGAGGCATTTCGAAGTTGAGACCAACCAAATAAAAGTCGGCGGAGCGAAAATGGGGAAATGGGAGGAGAAGAAGAAAAAAAAAAGCTAAATAAAATAATAGAAAAGAGCTTTTCGGATAGGTTGACATTGACGGATTACTCGTGCGATGTGTTGCATTGAATAGACACACATATCGGAATTGATATTGATTACGTTGTGTTCGGAGAGAGAGTGGGCTATTTTTAGAGGCGCATTACCGACGCTCCGAGCCATTAAGATTCCCATTTTAAGCAAACCTTAATCCTATTAAGACATTATACTCAAACACAATGATGAAAAAAATAATGAAACTGTGTTCGTTCAGTCCATAATCGTTTAAAGTTTAATCGAGTTTAAACTAAGAGTGCTTTGATCTAGCATTATTTATAATAAAAATGTGATCTAAAACTATCAAATTTTAAATAAATATGAACAAATATGATAATTTACTGTGCAAAATTGTTTAATTTATTTTATATAATTTGAAAAATATTAGGTTGACAAGAAATTATGTTCGATGCAACTCTTTCTTTTGTATACATACTTTTGTCATCAAAACATATGTTTTTTTAAAATCAATTCTGACACGTGAATTCTATTAAACTATTAACATCATACACTTCACATATCGCTTTGTAAACCTAAGCAGTTTTACGGAAATAAAAATATTCGTTTTTGTACTTCCATTAAAATTGTCCCTAAACTAACAGCTGCAAATCAAATTTCTAAAGGAAGCTAAAAGATGTCAATCTTTCAAAACAAACAGAACGCTATCTATTTGTGAATACCGAAACTAGTTTATTGCCAACCCAATAATTTAGTAAAAATATATTTTGCATAAACAAAAGTCGAGCATAAATAATAGCGAAAACAAAATACTAGTTTTCTCGCATTAACTCATCTTTGTAATAGACATGGTGTTCTTGTAATATATTGTCAAATTTGAAACTTTTGAAAATGCAGTATCTTTAGATTTTGGCTAATATCTCGAAAACTAGGATAGATATAATATTAAATTAAAACACAAATTAAAGCTAAATATATAAGAAATAAAATGAATATGTTTGCATATTTGCGAAACGGTTAGTATTTTTGTAATTTACTGTGAAAGTTGAAACTATCCAGAGTCCATAAATATCTCAATAAATAAGATAGCTAAATTAATACTTTTGTCATCAAAAAATATGTATTTTTAAACCAATTCTATGAAATTAAGATTAATCATTTATTACACAGATTATATCTAAAAGCTTAAGGATTAAAATGTGCATTAACTTATCTTTGTAATAGGCATGGTGTTCTTGTAATTTATTGTCAAATTTGAAACTTTTGAAAATGCAGTATCTTTAGATTTTGGCTAATATCTCGAAAACTAGGATAGATATAATATTAAATTAAAACAAAAATGAAAGCTAAATGTATAAGGAATAAAATTAATATGTTTGCATATTTGCGAAACGGTTAGTATTCTTGTAATTTACTGTGGAAGTTGAAACAATCCAGAGTCCATAAATATCTCAATAAATAAGATAACTAAATTAATACTTTTGTCATCAAAAAATATGTATTTTTAAACCAATTCTATGAAATTAAGATTAATCATTTATTACACAGATTATATCTAAAAGTTTAGGGATTAAAACGTGCGTTGGTTCATCTTTGTAATGGACATGGTGTTCTTGTAATTTATTGTCAAATTTGAAACTTTTGAAAATGCAGTATCTTTAGATTTTGGCTAATATCTCGAAAACTATGATAGTTATAATATTAAATTAAAACACAAATTAAAGCTAAATGTATAAGGAGTAAAACGAATATATTTGCATATTTGCGAAACGGTTAGTATTCTTGTAATTTTACAGTGAAAGTTGAAACAATCCAGAGTCCATAAATATCTCAATAAATAAGATAACTAAATTAATACTTTTGTCATCAAAAAATATGTATTTTTAAACCAATTCTGGTACGTGCATTCCATTAAACTATCAACATCATACACTTCACATAACGCTTTTTAAACCTAAGAAGTTTTACGGAAATAAAAATGTTCGTTTTTGCACATTCATTAAAATTGTCCCTGCAAACAAAATTTCTAAAGGAAGCTAAAAGTGACATTTTTCAAATGACAAAAGTGAAAATGCTTCAAAACAAACAGAACGCTATCTATTTGTGAATACCGAAACTAGTTTCTTGCCAACCCAATTGTATTTTTTCTTATATAATTATACAAAGGTTATTAATGATGAAAGTTAAGCTAAATCGGTAGAAAAGACATTGATAAATATGTCCATTCCGTTGTGCATATCAAGATCTGTTAGATAAGAAATACTGTTAGTGTAACCGTAAGTTCCGTAACAAATCTCCAGCTTAAAGCTGTAATTATATCATAAAACGAAACGTTTAGCTGCGGAAGGACTAATGATTGCGAAATTCCTGCTTATCCTGCGGATCACGCGCTCGATCCGTCCCCGCTGATCAATTCTGCAACGGCAGGATTTTATCCGGACTTTATCCTTGTTTTTTCACTCTATCTCTATCTTTTCCTTTCCTTTTGTTAGCTTTTTACCAACGTTCGCTATACACTCCTTGCTTCACGAACCGCCCCGAGCTAGAAAAAAATATATATAGACAGCGAAGGATAGAAGAAAAAAAAAAAGATGTTGGAACGGTAAATACGCTGAAAGATCCAGAACGTCGTCGTCGTTCCCCTCTCACGAGAATCTCTATGATGAAAAGAAAATATTGAGCGCACGTTTTCAACGAAAACATTCGACTTTTTCCACTACGAAAAATATCACTCTACTCGTTCATTCGAGTAGATACATTTTTCTTTAAATCGAGTCGAAATATAAACAAATGTTTACGTTTCACAGAATCAATATTTGTTCATAATCTATTGAGATTTTTCATCAAAATTGCTGCACATTTGGGGGGATTTTCATTTCGCGAATGTCGGTTTGTTTATAATTATGATTTGGGTTTCGGGAATCGATTCGCAATAAGCCGTGTCCAGTGTAAATTTCAGTCCCTTCGGCGCGAAAGGGTTTGCCCTCATATCTGTTTGTGCAGCAGACAAAGAGAGATGTACACGAAGGCAATGAGAGAGAGAGGGAGAGAGAGAGGATGTACACGGCCGTTCGGGACAATTACATTTCAGACCCTTTGTCCTGTGCATCCGTTGGAATCGCAGATAGCGACAGTTACGCTTCCGTGTATTATCATCATCGTAGCCAAAACCAACTGTGATCTCTATCCTCTCGCATAAACAAAAGCCGAGCATAAACAATAGCGAAAACAAAATACTAGTTTTCTTTGCAAAGCAATGTCTTTAGATTTTTACTTGTATCTTCAAAACCATCAAATTCAGATTAATCATTTATTATACAGATTGTAGCTAAAAGTTTAGGGATTAAAACGTGCATTGACTCATCTTTGTAGTAAACATGGTGTTCTTGTAATTTATTGTCAAATTTGAAACTTTTGAAAATGCAGTATTTTTAGATTTTGGCTAATATCTCTAAAACTATGATTGATATAATATTCAATTAAAATAAAAATTAAAGCTAAATGTATAAGGAATAAAATAAATATGTTTGCATATTTGCGAAACGGTTAGTATTCTTGTAATTTACTGTGAAAGTTGAAACAATCCAGAGTCCATAAAAATCTCAATAAATAAGGTGTTCTTGTAATTTATTGTCAAATTTGAAACTTTTATAAATGAAGTATCTTTAGATTTTGGCTAATATCTCAAAAACTAGGATAGATATAATATTGAATTAAAACACAAATTAAAGCTAAATGTATAAGGAATAAAACGAATATATTTGCAGATTTGTGAAACGGTTAGTATTTTTGTAATTTTCTGTGAAAGTTGAAATAATTGAATTTTACTAATATCTCAATAACTAAGATAGCTATATTAATAAATGAATACACAAATTGAAGCTAAAACTATAGCTAATAATTTAAATAAAGTTATTAAAGAGAAAAATATGAAACAACTTTGAAAAAGATGGACGGAAGAGACTAAACTTTTTCTCATACAATATTTATTTTTTTATATTCGTTGTTGTGAAAATGTTTCGTATGCATGTAACATGTGCCATCCATTTAACATTTTCCGCTCGTGCACTTTTCCTCGCTGACGTTTCGCGTCGTGCGACAAATGCAACTTTTGTGTTGTCATGAAAACATGTTACTCGGAAAAACCGTAAAATTTCAGAACAGGAATGCCGTTTTTATATTTCCGTTGCATTTATATAAATTTCTCTATTCTTATATAATTCATTCATAACTCCATAATTTCTCTATGAAAACAAAACGTATACAAGTATATTATATTTTCATCTACATTCATCAATGTTTATTTATAATTAAATTAAGTAAAATAGTTAAAAGTTGCAAAAGTATGATAATAAAAAAGTAATATTTTAATTTGAAAAACGGATCAAATAATTTAAATGAAAATGAAAACCGTTCGTGCGCTGCATTTTAATTGATGCACGTTTTATTTAATTAATAGAAGTAAATACAAAAAAAAAAGTATACACACACACACTAATTGCATCACGTTGTTTCACGTTTCATAAACTGCAATTAAACAAATTAAATTCCAGCTGAATGATATAATCAGAAATGTTAAGTATGTAACATTTTTAATAATTTAAAAATTTAATAATTTAAAGATTTATATTAAACCTAATACCTATAAGTCAAAAAAATCTATCTTTCGTTTCAAATTTTTACAAATTCTGTGTAATTCATAAAAAAAATATTGATAAAGTTTAATATTCTTAATAGAAATATATTTCATTTTTAGACAATTTTATAAAAAAAAAACTGTTATTTTCTTAATTATGTTTAATCAAACTAGAAATATTTTATGATTAATTAAGACTAGATTTTGTAGCAATAAAGCAATGTAAATATGTTTGGGAAACACTGTTACAAGCAATGAAACAAATGACAAAATTGAAAAATATAATATTAGTAACGGTGATAAAAACCGCGCGATTTTATTGTTTTTTTTTGTCGTTCTGCTGTCGTTTGTTTTTTCTGCTGTAGCGATTTTCAATTACGCCTTGATTTGTTATGTTAAAAAGTTGGTAACCGGTGTGATAAAATCAGGGAGAAACGGAACGGAGGCGGGTTTTTTTTGAAGCCGTCGCGTTGACGGCATTTTAATTGGGTTTTTAATTGCATCGCGGATTGATGGCGCGCGCCCTGGAAAACTCGCTAATTTTCCCTACCCCCCCCCACGATTCATTTCAATCTGTTTTATCGCGTTTTCTCTTCATCCGTCTCATCACAATTTTTTTAATCTCCACATTCGGAGAAATTCAACGATCATATCTATATTAGATTTAGATAAATGCAGCAAGTGATAAAATGTATCTTTTAATTACATTAATTTTTTATTCAAATTTTCTTGATTTTCCAAGTTCTTTTCGAAACTATGTAAATAATACTCAAACAAATTAGAATTTTTGTTTCAAAACAAAAGACTTAGAATTACTGAAATTTTAATGAAATTCTTCAAGTTTTTTTCACAGATGTCGCTCCGAGCGTTTAAGTTTTAAATCCCAACATTCAATATTCACCGAAAACTACTATATATAGATTTAGATTGATGGAATAGAGGGAAAGATAAACTCTTAGGAGAAGTGCTCAGAATGCATCCAGATATTGAGAAAGTTTCAGAAACTGAAAACACGTACACACACATTCCGAACATCTAATTGGAGTTACTCTTCTGCTTTTTTTTTTAAATTCATCCAAAGATGAAAAGTTTCTAGACACATTAATTACTAATTAAAAGTTCGCTGAAAAGGCTCGACGTTAAAAAAAAACCATCGCGGAAGGATTAAAAATGATGTTATTTTTTTATTATTATATTGGATGGTTTGGAAATCGCGCGGGAAGTTGGAAATTGTCCGGAAGCGGAAAAGTTTTTTTTTTTTTGCAGATTGAGAAATTGTCAGACTGAGATAGATCAAACGATTTCTGCAAATCGATTTTGGTGCAGCACGGTCGGAGGATTAATTAAAGTTTCAGCTGGTAAACTTTGCCAACGACAAACATTCATTAAAGAAAACTTTGACCCGCTCATCGGACGCCAGTTTCGTATTTGATTAGAGGCTATTTACTTCCTTCCTTCCTTCCATACCATACCATAGCATAATGTAAAATCCTGAGAGATTACGTAACGTTACGTCACATAGCGTTCTCTCAGAGGTAAATGTTTGATTTTAATCATAGAATTTCGTTTGCGCATTCATGTTTAGATAATGAGTTATTTCCTAATAGTTTTTTCCCATTCACAACTCAAATTAGTATCATGATTATAACAGTATTTTAACATTATCTAATTACAAGACTATAGATATTTCAGTTCACTTTTTTAATGCTAGAAATGGACAGTGTCTTACAGAAAAACAGTTATATCTACAAACATGTTTATACATGCATCTTAAAGCTTATTGTTTTGGCTTTAATTCAACTATTCAATGTTTTATTTAACTTGCATAGAAGTCGAATAATTCAATAAATAAAAATGCGAAATTTTTAACCTTAAAATTCAATTGTTCAATTTTGACAGTTTATTATAGATTAATAGTAACAAATATAATATTGGTAGTACATAGATTTTAAAGCTTATAATTTTGTCTTTAATTCGTGTATTCTTTTGTTTAATTAGTATCCATGGTTATAGAATAATCCGATAAATTGTCAAGACAAAACATTTGTAACCTTAAAAATATTTTTTCTCAAAATTGACAGTGTATTACTAGAGAACAGTAATAGTTAGAAATGTTGATGTATACGCATATTAAAGCCCTTAGTTTTAGCTTTAAATAGAATCTTCAATATTTAATATATGTTGAGTAGTTATGAAGGAACAACATAAAATTTCAATTTTTTAACCTTCACATTTAAATGTTAAATTTAACAGATTATTGCAGAAAAATGATATGAAATATCATAAGCCTAAGTTAATATATTAATGCGAAAACATTTGAAGACACTAAATTTGTAAACTCTTTGATCTAAATTCAATTGTTCAATTTTGACAGTTTATTATAGATTAATAGTAACAAATATAATATTGGTAGTACATAGATTTTAAAGCTTATAATTTTGTCTTTAATTCGTGTATTCTTTTGTTTAATTAGTATCCATGGTTATAGAATAATCCGATAAATTGTCAAGACAAAACATTTTTAACCTTAAAAATATTTTTTCTCAAAATTAACAGTGTATTACTAGAGAACAGTAATAGTTACAAAAGTTGATGTATACGCATATTAAAGCCCTTAGTTTTAGCTTTAAATAGAATCTTCAATATTTGATATATGTTGAGTAGTTATGAAGGAACAACATAAAATGCAATTTTTTAACCTTCACATTTAAATGTTAAATTTGACAGATTATTGCAGTAAAATGATATGAAATATCATAAGCCTAAGTTAATATATTAATGCGAAAACATTTGAAGACACTAAATTTGTAAACTCTTTGATCTAAATTCAATTGTTCAATTTTGACAGTTTATTATAGATTAATAGTAATAAATATAATATTGGTTGTACAAAGATTTTAAAGCTTATAATTTTATCTTTAATTCGTGTATTCTTTTGTTTAATTAGTATCTATGGTTATAGAATAATCCGATAAATTGTCAAGACAAAACATTTTTAACCTTAAAAATATTTTTTTCTCAAAATTGACAGTTTATTACTAGAGAACAGTGATAGTTACAAATGTTGATGTATACGCATATTAAAGCCCTTAGTTTTAGCTTTAAATAGAATCTTCAATATTTGATATATGTTGAGTAGTTATGAAGGAACAACATAAAATTTCAATTTTTTAACCTTCACCTTTAAATGCTAAATTTGACAGATTATTGCAGAAAAAGACACTAAATTTGTAAACTGTTTGATCTAAATTAAATGAAAATTTCATTTCTTCTTAAAAGACAGTTTTGGAGATGAACTCAAGTAGGTTTTACGAATCTGACGTGCGGATGAAAAACTTTCCGGATTGCAGAATGTTCGATGACCTGAAGCGTAATGTTCACGGCCCTCGTGATCCTAAAAGCTTAATCGTCGACCCCCGGTGAATCCCTCCACCTTCCCCCAGTGCTTTCTACTCTTTTCTCTCTTGCATCCCCTTGAGCTTTTGACGCCGTCGAGATACGCCTTTTTAATTATGTAACTGACGGGTGGAGAGAAATTCCGAGTGGAAAGTACGAAATACAGCGAAAAGCTTGTAGCTTGACGAGAGAGCGGAGAGAATGAGAGAAAGAGAGAGATATTTAGAAAAAAGAGTGACAGAAATACAGTTTAAAAAGCTTTGCACTTAAAGCAATGCGACATGAATGTTTGCAAGAAATGAAGTGACCTTTTTTATGTATGTCCAGGCACATTCACCAAAAAATTGATTATAATTCAATAAATAATTTATGGTTCAATGTAAAGAATTGATTTGAAATGTAATTAGTAAAGATTATTTAAATTATGCAAGAAATATGATTATCCAAAAAAAGTCAATGTTAACAGAAACATTAACAGTACAAAAATTGTTTTTTGATACACACATTATTGTATTTTTTAGTGTGATTTCAAAGTTCTTCTTGATTAGAGTTTGGTTTCAAACAGTGCTACTTATTGGTGGAACCCGTACTATTCGAGTTATTGCTGTATTAGTAACAAATATTATATAAATTAAATGTAGATTTAAAAAAAATACTTTAAGCTTTTGTGTGAAACACGACAAAAGTGAGAGATATTAACAAAAAAAATACCTGGTACATTCACCAAAAACTTATTACCATCAATAGTTTATTACAAATACATAGCAATGCTTCAAATAATTGATAATAATTAGTATAATTAACTTTGAAATTATTGGATATGGAGATATAAGTGAAAATTTCTAAAAAGTAAAGTTTTCTTGCTTATTTAAATTGCATAAGAAATATTTTCCTAAAAGTACACCGCGCATCCATCAATCAATGTTAACATTAACAGTACACACATTATTGTATTTTTAGTGCGATTTTCAAGTGCTTGATTAGAGTTTTGTTTCAAACAGTGCTAGTTATTAATGGAACCCGTACTATTCGAGTTACTGCTGTATTAGTAATAAAATATTATATGAATTGTAGATTTAAAAAAATACTATAAGCTTTTATGTAAAATACGATATAAATGAAATATATTAAAAAAACAGGCGCATTCACCAAAAACTCATTACAATTCACGTATTGTTAATTAATAATTGTTAAATTATTTAAAGTTTTTGAATATTCAGTTTCAGAGATCCAAACAATGACGTTTTTATCTAAATTAATTAGAGAATTTTATATAGATTTACAATTGAATTTGTGTTAATTAATAATTGTTAATAAACAATAAACTATAATTATTTCATATGATGCAGATATTGAGAGTTTATTAGAACATTCCAGTAAATCGAATACAGAATATTAACTAGATTATTGAAAATTGAAATTATTCACTGAAATAATGAAAAATACAAACAAAAAATTTATATAAATTATAAAGTTTTTATATATTTTTGTGAATAGATTTTAATTAAATTTTAAATAATTGTGATAAATTCGCTGAAAATACAATTTATTTAGGGAGTGTACCAGGCGCATCCACCAGAATAATTATGTGAATATTGTTAGTTTAATTAAAATCTATTATTTTACATAATCAATATTTACTTTCATTAAATGCAAATATTGATGGTTTATTACAAATACATTCCAAAGCTTCAAATAATTGATAATAATTAGTTTAATTAACGTTGAAATTACCAGAAATGGAAATAAAAGTGAAAATTTACAATTTTCAATATACTTTCAAAAAAGTAAAGTTTTCTTGCTTATTTAAATTGAAATGTTAACATTAACAGTACACACATTATTGCATTTTTAGTGCTATTTTCAAGATCTTGATTAGAGTTTGGTTTCAAACAGTGTTAGTTATTGCTGGAACCCGTACTATTCGAGTTATTGCTGTATTAGTAACAAAATTTATATAAATTATTTGTAGATTTAAAAAAATACATAAGCTTTTATGTGAAATACAATAAAAGTTTGTTAATTAATAATTGTTAAATTACTTAATTGACGTTTTTATCTATATTAATTACAGAAATTATATAGATTTACAATTGAATTTGTGTTAATTAATAATTGTTAATAAACAATAAACTATAATTATTTCATATGATGCAGATATTGAGAGTTTATTAGAACATTCCAGTGAATCGAATACAGAATATTAACTAGATTATTGGAATTTGAAATTATTCACTGAAATAATGAAAAATACAAACAAAAAATTTATATAAATGATCAGTTTTTATATATTTTTGTGAATAGATTTTAATAAAATTTTAAATAATTAGGATAAATTTGCTGAAATTTTTAGGAAACATACCAGGCGCATCCACCATAATAATTATGTGAATATTGTTAGTTAGTTTAATTAAAATCTATTATTTTAAATTTCATTAAATGTAAATGCAAATATTGATGGTTTATTACAAACACATTCCAATGCTTCAAATAATTGATTTAATAATAATTAGTTTAATTAACTTTGAAATTACCGGAAATGGAAATAAAAGTGAAAATTTACAATTTTCAATATACTTTCAAAAAAGTAAAGTTTTCTTGCTTTATATAATCAATATTTAAAAGTTACATTAATAATAAATACAAATATTAACGTTTTATTCTAAGAAAGAGTGCATATAAATTATTAGTTTATATATCACATTGATTTTTAGAAATTGACTAACAGTGTTTGAATTGAATTGCTATGAATGTATTTGGAGATGAGAGTGAGAGTTTCTTGAGAGAGTCCGGCGGAATCAGCAGATTATTATGTACTCATTTCGGGTTTTGCGAGTATGTTAATAACCGGGATTTGCATACTTCGAACCGATTCGGTTAGTTTATTCATAAGGGAGCGGAGCGGAGGGTTTTCGGAAACGCGAATGATTTAATTAATTAATCGATGATTAAATTTGTAGGCGAGGTGCGGCTGCTGCCCCGAAAACCGAAAAGTCAATTTACAATTCGCACATTCATTAATATACGTATGTGCGCGCGTATTCATACATAAATAAATGTGAGAGAGATGAAGATGAGTGAGTGTATGTATGAGATGTGTGAGGCTGCGAGGAAAGTCCCAGGGCTTTTTCGGAATTCCTCCTCGTCGTGCCAGAAACGTGCGGCGTCGGTGGAAAGGGATCAATAATATCCTTCCTTCCCACTTTAAGTACAAAAGGTTTCGCTCGACCCTCAAATATACACACACATTCATTCATTCACTCTTTCCTACATTTGACCTGAAGCCCCGAATTACGCAAGAATGAACGTAAGCTCGAGCGACACTTTAATCCATTACACGATTTCCTTTCTTCTAATCTTGCGAAAAGACGGCTTGAATAGGTGCGCACTTGATATGCATTGGTTTTTCCGGATTTTTTCCTTCTTCCAATTATCGTGCTGTACATTTCGTTTCGATAACCGCGTTTCCAAGTCACTCGAACTTCGACGGCGTATGTTAAACGGGATCGTTTACATAGGACTCAGAGGTAAAGGTAAGGCACTTTGCATCAGTTCGTGCTTTACCAACGTGTATATTATAACAACATCCGAGTTTTATGTAAATCAATGACTTTTTACAGTTTGTACAATAATAAAATATGAATCTAAATGAAAATTCGGTAGCTTTTACATGTTTTCATCTTCTTCAAGCAATCTTTAAGCAATGTTATAAAATTGACTAACCATTAATATTTCTATAAGTAAACATAAAAAAATTATCTTTCTTAATCGAACTGAAAATTTGGTAGCTTTTACATTTTGTCATCTAAAATTAGATGCATTTATACAAGTAAACATAAAAATTAAACTTTCGTAATCTAAACTCCATAAAATATGAAATTCAGTGAAACTTAAGTGAAATTCTACTAGATTTTACAGTGAACTATAACATTCTACATTAAATTAACTGAAATTCCATTAGTTTTAACATAATGTACATAACTTTGAACTTATTACTAGAGTTAATAAAAAATGATTGAATATAATGCTAATTATTATAATTCAGCAAAAATACGAAACTCATTATTTTTTCAATAATTATAGAAGAATTTTTTTAAATTTATAACTATATTCACTAAACATTTCACATTTAATATTCAGCACAATTTTGAACTAATATCAATTTTTATAACTAA